>NC_141866.1:4396006-4696006 GCF_024713525.1 Acromyrmex echinatior | reverse complement strand
ATAGTAATTCTCCTGTAAAAAAATCTTTATTCCAAAACATTTAATATTTTTAAAAAGAATTTACGTCTATTATTTGATAATGCATAATGCATTTTTAATGTATTACGCAATATAAAATTAGAAAGAAAAGGATGAAAAACTTTCAAAAATTAAGGCGATCTTATCAATTTATAATCCTTTTAAAAACCTCAACGATTGTTACAATCGTTAAACATTGTTACAGAATAAGGTTATTAATTGGAAAGCAGAGATGCGATTTTTCATTTGTCACACCTGAAGCTGCTAAGCTCAACAATGCCTTTATCCTCGTGCAAACACGTGAGATAATAACGCGTCGATAAATTTCTCCGCGATGTCTATATCTTCTCGTCTCGCATTTTACACGTTCGATAGTTAGTAGCCGTACTACTATAGAGAACTCGGAATACATTTCCAATGATGCGGCAGACAGGGGGAGTCGGCCTATCGGATTCGGTTATCCTAATCCGCGTCATGTAAATCCAATTTCCAGAGGTTTATCTCGCGGCAATGGCAGCCGGAAGCGATATACCATGCGGCGGGAAGACGCGGGATTCGATGGTAACAGCAGGTAGTATCGACATGTCGATACACCTTGCGCGAGGTGGGCGCGTAGGTGATGCATGAAGATAGGTCTCTATAAAACTCGTTTGAGCTTTCCATGATACGTTATCGTCGAAAGTCTCTGGAAAGGTGAAGAGATATATATTTTTTGCACACGCATACGTAAACGTGCGTGGATGCGCACGTGGATTGTTATACGTAATGTGACATACGTATACTACATTGAAAGAAAAGATTGGCTGAATATGGCATAGCATTTTTAATTGGTTGCAACAATCAATTTTTGATTGTGTTAGACTATCGAAATCCTTTACATATTTGCAGATAGGCTACCAACAATTGGCTGCTGTAACCAAGAATCAGCTGCTGCAACCAATTAAAAATGCTATGCTATATTTTACCATCTAATTTGCTGCAGCAGTCAATCTTTTCTTTTAGTGTACCTATGTAAAATACTCTAAATTTTTTGGAATAATAAAATTGAAAATTAGTTTGTAAATAATGCGATTGAGTTTATTAGAACCATATGATTTTATAAACAAGAATACTATTTTAAGAATAAAATATACTTTGCATAAATCTGTTTATTATTGATGTCAGTGAATATTTATACTTTATAATTATCCTAATTGAAGAGAACATTTTATACTTAAATGAAAATAAATGGCATTTCAAGAATAAATATATATGTGAATCAGGAATTCATTTTTTTCTGTGGAGAAATCAAGGAAATGTCAAGGAAAATTTTCAGGGAAATCGAGGAAAAATTAGGGAATTTTTAAAATTTTTTAGGAAATTAAAATTCTTGCTTTAAAGAAGTTTAATATCATACATCACATCTACGCAGTTTTGGAATACAACGTAACAATTAAATGCAAGCAGTGTCAGCACTTAGCAATATTAATAGTAATTTACATTGCTTTGTTAATTAAATTGCTCTTTCAACAAAATATTTCACAGTTTCTAAATTAAGATGAAAATACAAAAAAATTATTAAATATTATTAAGAGTTTTAGAAAAAGTCATGAAATTTTGTATGGAAATCAGGAAAAAATTATGGAATTTTAGGATGAGGAATTTGTGATAATTTTGACTTCGTATGTAATTAAAGTAAGAACTTAAAGCGCTTACACACACACACACACACACACATCGATATTATGGTCAGGAAGCGAATAAATATAATTTATCGTAGAGCGTTATATATCGGATTATAGATGCAGCTCGTGGTGTAGCGAATATATATTAAAAAGATTCCTAGAATAATTATGACAGCGCGTATTCCATTTCGTTCCATTAGCCGACCATGGAGTTTTATGCATTACGTTGAATAGATAACGCGCTTTCGTTCGACCAAATACGTACCGGAGGAAACGTCCGTCAGCAAAATTGAAATGGATTCGAAAGAGGAAAGAGCATTCCTAAATAAAATCAGCACGCCGAACGCGCAGAAGACCGTTACATCGACCTGTACGCGCAATCATGCGAATTTATGCACTTTGACGAGGCGGCACTCTCTCACGCAAATGAATGAGAGAGAGAGAGAGAGAGAGAGAGAGAGAGAGAGAGAGAGAGAGAGAGAGAGAGAGAGAGAGAGAGAGAGAGAGAGAGCGAGAGGGAGAGAAAGAGAGGGGGGAGGGGGATATTTCCCTACTGCAAGTCGGAATATCAGACAACGAGAGAGAATCTCTGTGATGAGCGTCCCGTTTCTCTTATTCTCTCTGATGGAACGAGTAACGTGGGTAAATTCATTTTTCGCAAATAAGCAGATTCGTCTCCCCTTTACGCTTATTGCATTACGACGCGAGAGGCGCACTCCAGAAAATTACCTGACGTACTCCAGGATGATCCGCGCGTGCTATTTCCAACAGATTTCCAGACCCAGCGGCGAAGCCTGTTTTGATGGCCTAACCTGTATCGCGGTTCATTATCGCTCCTGGCGAACATGTTTCATCGGATTGCTGCGCCGAAGGGGAAAATGTTATTTGGGTAGTCAAAGATGCGCCAGTAGAGAGATGGTAAGCGAGAGTAGAGAACTCGAGAATGACCTGCATTGTGAAGCGCTCAGGTTTATAAGCGTAGCGTCGTCGCCGGTACATAAAACCAGCCAACGTGTAAGGGAATTCCGAGAACGATGATCGGGTGTTAGGTGCCGCTACGTCGAGACCTCGACCACGAAAGGGTTGCAACGTGGCCGTTTTGGAGGACCGCTGACCGCTGCATCAAAGACCGGGCGCATTTATGGCGCGCCGCCAGTGCGGTAGCCGCCACATCGTAGCGTTTGCGTGTTCGCGTGATGGTGAGCGTAATGTGTGTATAAGGGACTTTGTAATTATTGGGTTTAATCGAAGGTTCCGTCGATTTTTCAACGCGCCCCGATTATCCGAATTGGTTATCGAAAACCCATTAGTACGCTCGCGATGAGGCGGCCGTTTTTATCACTCCTTTTTTTTTTCCTACCAAGAGGATCCGAATGCACCGCTCATAAATTCAGTAATAATTCTTCGATGTATCAATGCGCGAGCTTTTAGTATTCTCGCAAACGAGCTCGAGCTCTGTTGAATAAAATATCGATTCGCGAACGCGCATCATCTTATTCCTCGCATCTCTTCACACATGCAAGAAATCTGTTGGTATTCCACCCTTTTAATATTCTAATGTAATGTATATATTTTTATATTCTGCTTTTATTTATACACTACACATCACGCGAATACTCATTGAGCTTTACACGTACGCCATGTGAATTTATATGATTTTTCGCGGTACGTAAACGCGCTGATTCCGGTTCGCCGTTATAATATTATATATAGTTTGCCACGTAGTTCGGATTATAAAGTATGTAATCCATTTATGATCCATCTCGCGTATGCACACATTTTTATATGTTATCCACCGTGCGCGCCGCGCTGCGCCGCGCCGAGCGTAAGGAATACCACTCGCGGTATTCGCAGCGAATTTCAACGCGCGGCTACATTCTAATTTACGTTTAACAGGCTATTAAAGTTTATATACATTCGGCAGGAATCTGGGATGAAGTTGAATCGTAATACGAATGCTACGGGGGCGTATTTGGAAGGGTGATCACTGAACCCAGCATCAAAGAGCTATACTGGAGCGTTTATACCGGATTGCTCGCCGCGCGGCTGTATTTGCGCTTTGTGCAAGATATTCACCGTTTGCGAATGCATGCGCACGCATGACTACGCATCCCCACAGATTTTTGACAGGCGCCAAAAATTTTTTTTTTTTCAGTTTTTCGCGGCAATTGTTTCGTCAACATTGCCGTTACAGCCGGATGTGTACGACCCTTCTGGAAAAAAAAAAAAATAAATAAATACCGAGCGGTGTCAGTAGCGCAAAACTAACGCGCCCTATGTCCCTATTTGAAGGACCTGCGCTTAACGACGTACTCGAAATACTGTAGATCGAAGTTCGTTATCGTTTAGATTGCTGGATCAAAGAGCTTTTATTTACAATTTTCCATAGGAGTAACGTTACATTTTCTGTACGTAACATTCACTCGTGTTCGCGGTTTTATCCGTTATGTAATATTCTGTCTGTCTTATTTTTGTGTTCAATTTTTATATAGCGTTTGGAAAATTATGTTTGTCCGCATAAGTGATATAGCGATATCCTCATATTTATCTGGTTAATCAATCTAAAAGAAACTCTGTCAAAGTGTACTGAGAGAAAAGATTTTGTTAATTTAATAATCCATTAGTATCTTTAACAAGTAAATATGTGACAACAATTTTGTTTGTTGTGATTACTGCTAGTCTGCTATACCAACCAATTATTAGTAACAGAAATAAGCTATATAAAATCTAATCTATCTTTTATTTTAGGCTCGTTTACATACAAAATCATAGATGATCGTGGAACCTTAAGTCGTAGGAAACTGACCAAGCACAGTCAAATATAAGGAAAATACTTGACTAGAGTCTTCTATAGAATTGGTCAATTTCTTACGATTTGAGACTCTGCAACCGTCTACGACTTTTATATATATATGAGCCTCTTATTATTGTTAGCGATACTGACTTATTTGTTATATTGACGAATTAATTTGCAATCGTTACAAATTAGTCGTTTTTTTAAACAAATATCACATTTGTTTTGTTCCTATAACCCTTGATTTGTTCCTATAACAAAATCATTTCTCTCAGTGTGGAAATACCGAAAGCTGGTCTTACTCTTTCGACAAAAATGATAAATTTATAATTTATGAAAAGTAATAATAATACTTTTGATAAAATGTGTTAATACTAAATATTTCTCTGTTGTATAAATTAATAACCGAATTTTTTTGCATAACGCGCGGCATTACAACGTAATCTCTTCTCTCCCCTGCGATTTCAACGCGAAAGAATTATTCGGGGCAATTTTACTCGGATCAAAATTTGGTGCTTCCGTTTCTGACAACGTTCAATAATCTCCCATGCATATTTCACCGCACGCGCCGTCGAGCCTCTAAACGAACTGTAGCATATGACAGAATACGCGTGCGTGTTTAAAGCGGATTTGTCTCGGGTACGATGAAACATACAATATGTGCGGTATGGACTGTGTCGTCGGAGATCTCGAGTTTTCATATTTTCGGTGTGCCGTTATTGGATGATTGTTATGCTGTGTGATTATCGATAATGAACGTTTATACATTATAGATATTGCCAATTTCTGCCTCTCTCTCTCTCTCTCTCTCGCTTCAACTTATAATACGTCGTCTAATAATGGGTATTATTTCTTCTCTCAGATCTTGCATTGTTATATTTTATCTCCTAATATAATCAAAGTATCAAATGACAATAAGAAAAGTGCATTACAGTGCTTTGGTATAATAAAACGCGTGCCTGTATGTAAATCGCCGCGGGTCGGCTGTCATAATCTTATCGAATCGTCAGATCTACGTAGGACGACGCGGTGAGATCGCGATTTGTGAACACACACAAATGAAAATTACACGGCGGATCGAATTATATAACTTGGCGCAAGCACGAGGAATCCTCTTTATAAGCCGCCTCCGCGAACTCATTTCCGCGACTACAACGCGCTGAATCACGGATATGGCGAATGATGCGAAAAGTTTCCTACCTGCCTCTCAAGAAGCATCCGGGAATTGTTTTTCTTCCATCAAGTATCTCTGCTCGAATTTTCCGTCTTTCCCTTAAGTTCCGCGAGTAAAAGTTGAAATTACGAAACAGGGGTTACATCTCGGGTATGAGGGGGTGTAAGATTCACAGGAGAAATTCCGCATCTATCGCGAATCACGACAGTAACGTTGGTATTCGCAATCAGCGAATAACTTATTACAATCTCGCGTGTTCAGTAGAACGCGATTTATTACATTAAATTTATCATATCAAACACAAAACCATTCCACGAATATCAACGTTTTCGATGTTTGAATTCCAACTAAAGCAACGTATGTCGCTGCAACGTGTGCATGAATTCCCCATTGAGATTCGCAAGATTCCTCGTGAAATAACGCGGCTAATAGCCGACTCAGTGCGATCATCGCACCGAGACTGGTGGCAGATATCAAACTGTCGGAATTGCTGCTCCATGGTGTATTGATATTCAACGGGTGTCTGCCTGATAAAGCGTTGAGTGGAATATTCAATCAAGCCTGGTGGCGAGAGGGGGAGCGGGAACAGGCGAAGGAAGGGGGTGCATCTTGCCGACCAGATGCTGCGACGACTAAGGTAGACGATGACGGTAAAAGGTGGAGAGGATCACGAAGAACCTTGGATGGCGAGCGTGTTGATCGACGCTGCTTGCGCATTCCTGGCGAGGACTAAGGAATAACGTCGCTAAAGCGAAGGTAAACGATTCCTCGGCGTCAACGAGTTCACGAAGAGGATCCTTGGAGATCCTGGAGAAGTAATTCGATATACAAGGAGCGCGTGCTCCGTTCTGATCGCATGGATTCTTTAGGTTTTTCCGGGATATTATACGGCGCGAAATCGCGACGAATCGAATGGCCCGAGAGATTAAACGTATGTTTAAAGTAAAGTGTATTTCGTTTGGAAGGACGAGAGAAATCCTCTCGACGCTTTTCTACCCGACGTACTTGAGCTCTTAATACGGGCCTACCACGCGTCAATCTCTCAGTAGAGAGGATTTGTGTTTTATATATATCTTCTACTATTATGTAACGATAACGATGTGTTATTGTTAAGCGATTATACACTTGCTCTACATTAAAGTATCGGTACAAATGTAACAAGTTGCGTAACTGCTTTAAGATTGCTCTTATGATTTCAAAACTTACGTGATATTCTACAGTTTTATATCCTCTATAAATTCTTTGGAATGAAATCTTATTTTAAAAAGTGAAAATTTTAAAAAGTGAAAAGCTAGTCTTGAAAAAGAATGACTCAATTTTTAAGAGTAAGATTTCACTGTTTAGAGTAAAATTCATTCCAAAAGTTTAGAGTTTATTTTTAAAAGTTTATTTTTATAATAATTATCACATTATTACACAATTATATCCTTTGAATCATTTTGAAAGATACTACTAATTTTTTTGTTTTATATAAACTTTTTGCTTTAAAAAAATATAAAAATATACCGCTTATGTAGAATTACGAACCTGGACGCCTCGAGTGAATTCGTTATTGCAGTAAATATGGACGGCGGAGAATTCCCTGACTTTGTCGAACTCGAACTTGATCTCGACCGGTTGGCCGCGGCTATCGTTCCTCCAGCCCACCCAGCCCTGGGCGCGATCGTTATCGTAGTACATTTTGAAATTATCAGGCCCCGTTCTACCATCCGTCAGTTGACCCAGGCCACGGCGCAACTCGCCGTCCCAGTGCCCGTCATAGGTCGCGTCGAAGAATTCCCATCCATTGCTTCTTTTATCACCTTGGGGCATCGAGTAGGACACCACACCGTCTGTGGGACGAAAAGTCAAGATACGATTGTTGACCCTGTATCGACGATACTGTCTTCAATTTCTTCCAAAGCAAATCATACGACTTTTTCTATTTTTTTATGACATATACAATTAATTATTATACAGATGTATGATATATTAACCTTCTGAGGTCCATGTTTTTGATCGACTTTTTTATTTTAAGAGCTAGAACTTTTTTGTCAATGTCATGGTTGAGTGATAAAAAAGATAGCGCCACTGTCGAATCCCTAAAGGAACCTCCGATCCTCTACAGGTTAATAATTATTAGCGTATATTAACATAAATAAATGTAAATTTTATAGTAGTAACGCCTAGCAAACATAAAATATAAACTAAACTTATTCAATTTTTTTAAAAAACGTGACTGCAAATTTTTTATAAAGTGTAGCAAGTTTGCCTATATAAAATTAACTATTTATTAGATGTACCAATAATGGTCAAAATCACGCATAATTTAATGTCAATCTAAATAAATTATATATGATATATTTCTACGTATTGCATTAAGCAGTGAGAGTATATAAAAAAATCAAAGATTAATACTTTTCCATTTATATAATTTCATTTAGACTCTTTCATATTTTAAACTCACTTTGATCATTTAAGCTACTTATGGAACAAACTATTCATATAAGCGCGTTTGAATGTTATAGAGAAGAATGATCTTATAGTTTAACACGCGTACTAATGAGTCACTGTATTTCCGGCATTGAAAGCACCCATTCGAAGCCCGTAGCTAATTCGATTCCCGGGCGAAAACGGAATTATACAAGCAAGATTTTGAAAAGCAAATTTGCTCTGGGCACGCCAGTATCAGGGTTAATGGACAGTCCGGTGGGTGTACCGGTCCGCAGCAAGTTTCACGAAAATTGGCGAGTGCAAACAGCTTACCGCTCCAGTAACACCCGTAGAGCTCGACCCGCATGCAAACCGTCCGCCTGTGATAGCTGTAGGGTAGAAAACGGATCTTGCTCGCCCACAGAGGCGGCTCCAGCTCGTGCTTGGACTCCAAATACGTGTTCGTGTTACCCTGTATTACCTGAAAGCACAGAAAGCGTCAGTTCAAGTATAGGACAATTTCAGTTTTCGGTCCGGCACGGCGTTTGAGCTTTACCAGACCGGTCGACGTGAGTCTCATTAGCTCTCTTTCCGCAACGGCGTTACATTAACTTCTCAGACAGTCGGATATTTGAGCACGTGCGCCATTTCCCGTTCTACCGTGCTTTTTGTACCATTATATCGGACAATGCCGATGTACAAGTGGATGCAAAATAGCGGACTTTTATATGTACCAACAGTTTGCGAGATAAGAATTTTTAATATACCATACATTTTCGAGCTGTAACTTCAGCGTGGTATCTTATGCATACGTAAAAGGAAAAAAGTCTATGCGTTATTGATAAGTTATCTTGAAATGACCAAATTGCCGTCGTAAATTTTGTTATATTAATGAATTTATGACGTCCTTTGCAATTCCACGTACAACGTCCTCACGTGTATCAATTAGATAATCCGGCAGATCGGAAAAAAGCATCGGAGCAAGCGTTACTTTATATCCCGATTGGAACGTCGCGATTGTCTGGCAGTAGCCGATGACATTTATATCGTCTGCGTTTCAGCTGCGTGAAATGTAGCTCTCTTCTCCTTCCCTAGACTTGAATATGTCCTGTCACAGAATGGACATTGCGTTCCATGGTATCAGACGGGGGCTAAGGACTAATTTCACTCTACATTCCACCGCATTAGGTCCGACAGAGACCGTACAGAGAGGGAGACAGAGAAGCCAACACGGATGGGCAAATCGAGAAGGGACGAAGGGTTCGCGACGGGCGCAGGCAGTAAACGGAGGGTGAGAGAGGGTTGAGTTAAATGTCCGCCGTCCGCATTCCCTGATCCCCGTCGAGGCAGCGAACGTGTTGCCGTCGTTGACGACGTCTCTCTCTCTCTCTCTCTCTCTCTCTCTCTCTCTCTCTCTCTCTCTCTCTCTCTCTCTCTCTCTCTCTCTCTCTCCTCGAGCGTGCTGAGGCGACGGTGCAATATTGATTCCACGTTGTGGGTTTATGAATAAAATAAGCGGTTTATCCGACGGCGGTGTGTAGGGTGGTATACGGTGTACAGAGGGTGCGGGGCGTGCGGGCGAGTGGCATGGTCCCACGGGATCACGCGAAGTGGCGTTGCCCATGGTGAGTAGATAGCCAGGTACGCTTATATATAGGTACGTATAGTGCACACACATACACGTATATGCTGGGTTAGATATATATTATACAGGGTGTTTCGGAAGATGCGCGTTTTCTCTCCTATAATTATCTATAAACTCTTCTAGACGGACTCGAAAGCAATGTCTCTTCGTGGACCTCGGCACGGTTAATTACCGAGTCATTGGGCATTGAGAATTGAATACCCGAAGTGCAAATAGACAATAAGAAGTAATTATAAATCAGGTGTACTTAAACAGAATCTTAATTAAAAGTTTAATGAATGAGATGTTTAATGATAAAAATTGAAACGTTACCATAATGGCAATTTAGTCAATTTTTCGTTACAAAATTGTTTCAAATTTATCGAAGTCTTTAGTTAAAAAAAATATACAATTCTTAATACATATCTACACATATGTAAACATGCTTTTTCTTAAAGTAGACATAAATAATATATATATTAATATATATATATATATATATATATATATATATATATATATTCATAATTAAATCTATATAAACATATGAATGTACGTCGTGTGGCAATGAGTTCACAATACAATCGCGCGACAGAATATTTTGCGGTAGACGACGCATTCTGCGCACGTCTTGTGGTTGAACATACATTCCATGCCTTTAGCCACCTTCTACCACTTTTCGGTACACCCATGCGTTGACCTTTACTACTACGCTACCGTCGACGTGCTTGCCGCGCGGGACTCTATGTCAAGATGCCCTAACGTGGTCCTTTGGGGGTGTCCTTACGGGCTCAGTATCCCTATATATATTCGCAGGATAAACAGCTGACCTAGTTTTCGCCCTATACGTACATCGATTTGGACGTTATGTCCTATTTCGACTCAGCTGTTCTCAACACTTACCACTCACAATTACTACTTTCAAATGACGCTTCTATGGCTTCACAATTTTTGGAAAACACTATTCGCCTCGCTTGAATCGCTGCCGTATAACCAACCCAAGTTGCTTTCGGCACACATATAGCGGAGTTCAATTACCGAGACGTAAAAGCGTTTCTTGAGTTTTCACTGGCAACCTTTGCTTCTATTCGCTAGATCTGCTCTACCGTTTCCCTTCTTCCAGAAACAGATACTTCGAAAGTAGTCCCTAAGGCGCGCCCTTACCTCCTCACCAACGGATAGCTTACTGCACCCTGGGTGAAAAACTCTCCGTGTCCGGGGGTCGATTCTTTTTCATTTTATGGCAACCAGGGACCTATTTCAGCTGCGCGTTATGTTGCTACCGGTTTTCACAGCAAGGTAGTATCAAGATCTTACACTCTTGATAGTTAACTGTCTATCTATATGTTCGCAAGAAATAATATTTGAAGGTGGAATAATATTTGAAAGTGTTTATTTTTGCAACAACTTGATAATACTAACTTGATAACCACTGAATACATAACAATTAAAACAATAATCGAATTAAAATTTATATTTATTAATGCCGTTAATATTTTTGTTATATGTATATGAAAAGCTAAAACTGATTAATAAGAAATATAATGAAATATAATTCGGATGTTGTCAAAATATCTCATATGTTTGGTAATATTACCAATCATGAAATTAACTGGATTGCAGCAAACTTGATTATAATGTGTTGTGTAATATTAATACATATATAATATCTGTCATTCTCGTTTTATATCGTACTATTAATTTGCATTAGATTGTTGATTCATGAGCGTAATTACCATTTTCACGAGCTATTAATCATCTAATCATCATATGTAAATCGTCGAATTAAATGCGCTTCACCCTGGCATCATTACACAAATGCACAATGATTCACGAGATGTGTACATGAGACATTATGCATCATAATATTTATGTGTATTATTTAAAGAGTCGTTTGCGAGATAATTATTACTTTGTATTATTCTAATTGCGAAAAAAAATTTTGAAAGGTTAGAAACAATGATTTGCCATTGTGAGATAACCATTGTGGATCCACGTGCTTTTTCAACATTATTTCCTATTTCTTTTATTTTCATCTTTCGTGCCTGCACGTACTTTACTGCGTGCCCATAAAGGTCAAATGTTAAACAACGATTATAGGTATCATATCGTGTAATAGCTTAGAGAATGTTAGGGAATGTTAGATCCTCGCACGAGAATGTGCATATTTAATATTTACGTTGTATTTACGTTGTATTGTCATATACAGAGAAGCATTCGTAAACAATAATTCGTAAATTTTGTGACCATATTTCTAAAAATTAAATATTTTTATCTTATGAAATATTCTGAAACAGAAAGTTGATAATCGGGGTAAACTATGATAAATCGTTGATAAAATACATCGGGATTATTGGTATAAAATGGATGAGAGAACGCGCAGTTAAACGGAATGTAAAATATTTTTGTTTGTCAGAATTAAGGAACATCGACGGAACAGAAAATGAAAATGGCAATCCATTTTGCAAACGAATGACAACCGGATGACGTGACCGAGCACGAGATGGGACATCTGTCGGTTCTTATACGTCTATCGCGTTGCACCGGCGTTGCAAAATTATGCAGCTGGCACTTCCTCGAGACAGGAACAAGTGCACGGCGATGGAAAGGGGCGTGCACAATGTAAAAGAGTCAAGAAGATGCAGCAGCCCGATGGAACTTTATCGTGACGGCTTCTTCAAATCGTAATGGCTGCACGCGCAGTTTACGGCGGAAGTGTATCTCGTAAATATGCATCTCCGATGACGTCACGATCGAAGTGCATTTCAAGGATGCTAGATGTGGTTATAAACTTTCTAAATTCAGATGCCATTTGGGAAGTGAGTCACTTTCCCGAGACTTTATCGCGATCGTAACGTAAAAGTTGGTCGTTTCAATTTTTCCACGCATCCGTAAATATAATGTTTAGAGAGCTATTTAAAAATGGTAAGAAAGCATTCCAAATGTTGAAAAAATAATCAACTGGAAGAGAAAATTCAATTTTATGCATTAATCCTGTAACGAAAATGTTCAACATTCATTCTGAAACTTCTCCAATTTTCAGTATACTAGACAAATAACATCCCTCTGCTACATAACATATGCATCTAATGTCGATAAATATTATTCTATAATATTATTCTACATTATCATTTATACTTCTCTATGCAATACTTTCTACAGCTTATTTCATTAAATGTTTGCTCTGCGACGGTTCAATTTTAAATGCTTTACGTGGAACCAAAAGAGATTGACGAAAAAATTTGGTGAGCCAAGCGAACCGTGCGCTTCCTTCTCGTATGCGATTTTGAAGTGTTCATAACTTATGCCCATGTTCGTTTTTTGCCTGTCGAAGCGCCGTATAAAATGAATTTATTGCGTCGGCGCATGCATGTCGTGGCGGTGGCTGCCTCCGCGAATATTTTCGTGCACTTCTCTTGAATGACGCTATTGGAATTTCGTTCGTCGATGGGCCGATATTTTTAGGACGTCCTACCTATTACCGATTATGGGTCTATTACTTCGCTTCTATCGAGTTTTCATTCGTAAATAATATTCGTTTTTTTTTTTAATATATTGTTTGAAAAATGTATATGACTTGATTCGATCCTCTCAAATTAAAAGAAAAATTTGTTATTAGAACGGAGAAAAGACGTTCTTTACTTTACATTCTCCATTGTAAATTTCTTATCTTTTCATCTCTAAAATTTTTACTTTAGGAAATAATAAAGGAAAATATAATATATGAAAACTGTGAATTTTCTTACATTATCTATAATATAATTTAATCATGATATTTTTATAAAAAATAACTTATATCGAAACTTTATTTTTTATCAAAAATGCATAGTAAAAAAACATTTCATATTTGTGTTAGAAATGATACATACGAGTTTTTGTTAAAATTTTGTGCATTTTTAACACATTCGGTTTAACATAATGTGATTATGTTATTTAAATATTTTATTTACATTGATATTCAACATTTTTTAGTATCAAGATAATAAGATTTATGAGTAATTGAAATAACATAAAAATAAACGTATTTTCAAATAAATCTAAAATAAATAAATAAAATATTGTATTTTATACAATTAATGTAACATATTATAGTTCTTTTAACATGCTTAATTTTGTCTTTGACTCTTAGTGTAACTTTGCCTTTTAGCCAACTTATTTATTACTGATTATTTTATTCTTTTTCTTATAATATTTCTTTAATCTATAAAATTAATACTTTATAATGTTTTTGACAAAAATAAAAACATTTTTGTCTCAATTAGTGAGTCCTTCAAGCGGCGATGGCCCTATTAATTAATGTGCTCCCAATTTGTGTGCCTATCCACATTTGATTCATTTTAACATATAAAATTATACTAAAACAGGTAATAAATTTAAGTTAATTGTTTAATATTACATAAATCATTATTTCAATTATTATTTATTTCAATGTACACTCCTAACACAACGTTCTCCAATACAGGGCGCATTAATGGGGATAAGCTTAAAATCTTGCAGTACGTATTGCTGGATTCGCATAAATTCCTCATATCTTTTGAAAAATATTTAAAATACTTTAATACTCAAAAAATAAAATATTATCTTCGATATATCGTGTGCATTAATAATTTAACTTAACAAGAAAACATATTTTTTCTTATTTATTCGTGCTAGTTTTCTTTATTACTTATCAAAATATAAAAGCACACTAATAGAAACAGGCACAGTAATTGGGACATTTACCCTATGTGCCCTTTACATCTTCTTATTGTTTTTTAAAATACGTGTTGATTTAACACATCAAAAATGTTAGTTTTACTAAGAAAATATGCTTCCACAGTTTACTTACAAACTGTACCAATGTTACATTTCTTTAGCATAACATTTGTGTTATTTTCTAATATTCTTATGTAAAATCTTATGTAAAGTTAACAGAAAAATTTGAGTGAACCATTTGTGACATGTGAAATGTGTTAAATTTAACATAAATTTTCCAACTGAGTATAATAAAAGTAGAAAGAGATATTCTAGAAAAATGCTACAGCTTTAAACACAGCTGTTAACTATGACTACAATTTCCTTTGGTGCGGTTCTATCATATTCCTCTTGAAAATCTGCGCTTATCTTTTATCTTCTAAATCTGTTCAGCCTTGATGTGCAATAAAAGCGAAACGTTAATGCGCGGCGTTATCGCGATTCGAGTTATTAGGTATGCGATATCGCGTTCGCAGGATGCAGTCCAATGCGTAAGCATATCTCGTTTCGATGACAGAGCTATTGCTCTCGCATCACGCATCGGGTCTCACACCTACAATTACAATTATATACCCGAGTGCCGGGTGCTCACGCGTGTGTCGTGACACGCGTGAATTATCCTGTGGACAGAGCGCGTTTTGCTAATGTCCTCGACTTCCTGTGCGTGCACCATTACAACCAGTATCATCACAGTGGCCGGCAATAGTTTGCTCCGCTCCGTTGTTTTCTTTATTTCTTTCCCTCCACGCCCCCTGGCTGCCGACGCTGCGGCTACCTGGAAACAGTGCGTGATTTACCGGGATCAGGGGCCGGGAATCAACGCAAGCGTCGGTTGCGTGCCTGTCCGCTCTACACGCACGCATCCGTCTCTTCACGCACCCCACTGGCGCACTTATCCCCCGACAATTATCGGATTTCCGCACGGAATTCCTCCCCCGCTCGACCTCATGCGAGAAGGAAAGCCTGGCGAAGTCGGTTCGTCACCGGACAGGATAATGATGGATCAAGAGGCCAAGACCTATCATTTATATCTACCGTCTACCGAGTATCCCTATAATCATCACTTTTGCGAAAGTCATTATATCGAAGTCGTTCCTGCTCTTTAATTATAAATGATGATGAGCTTTGCTCGGGAAATGAATGTATTATATAATCATAAAGAGCTAATGTGCGTAGTAAAAAGTCATAATATACGATTGTTAGATATTAAAGAGAATAGTTTGCTCGACTTTGTAGGGGAGAATGGCTATGAAAGAAGTATGTTTTGAAAGAACTACTTAATATTCCAACTAACTGAATGTAGCCAAAAATTTTAAAATATTCTTATTTGCAATACTGAAACTAAATCACTGAAAAAAGATAGATTAAAAATTTATTTGTGAGAAATATATTTATTTATTTCACGAAAATAAATCTTTATTTAAATACGGCAAAATAAAGTTTTATTTCTAGCAAATAAGCTATTTCTTTTATTTTTTTACAATTAATAATATATATTTCACTGAAGTGTATATTTCGTCACATCACAAATAATTTTTTTATAATTAATAAATATCAGAGAAAATATCATAAATAATGTTTGCTTCGCAATACTTTGACATTTTTTTTAGTGCATAGACATTTCACAGTTAATACAAAAAAAATGACATTTCCTTAATGAAAGGTAAATTTAGGATTATTATGTAAAGTTAAAAATAGAATTATTACGACAAAATGTCAATTTTTTAATGTCCGTGTTTTTTGCATTTATTTTCTTTTGATTTTATTTGTGTTATTAGTTTATATTAATTTTTACTCGGTCTTTCAAGTCATGTTATGTTGAAAGAGCCGAATCCTCTATTTGTGAAAGAAAATGATTAAATCTGTTAATGATTAAATATCGTTTTTTAAAATAAATTGATCTCGTATATTAATAAATACATTTAAGTTAAAAAGCGATTTTATTTCATTAACCTGAAATTAAGTACTTTTTTATTTTAAAAAATACTAGGTTTTTTTATGTCCACTCTCTTCTACTAATTAACTATCATGTTTGAATCAAAATTAGGCGATTTTAAATATTTAATTCTTAAAAAAGCTTTGTATATACAATTTGAGTCGTTAGACTTTATTCAAATCACCATTAAACTCTTAAGTCTTTAAGCTTTTACATATCAAAATCATTTATGAATAATACATTATTATTTATGATTAATAAATATTGATGAAGAATTTTGACATTTTGAGTATTTACATCAAATTGAATAAAATTCTTTGTATTGTAGAATGTCGCGGGAATCGATATTATCCGTTTCATCGATAGCCAACTAGAAATGCGTTATTCGTGCCACTGATAGTCGCGTTACTGCATGAACTTCCGTGATTAAGTGTCATTTTAAAATGTAACGCATAGAACACTCCGCGTTAAAATCTGTGGAAAAAGGGGGTGACATGTCAGTTGCCGCGGGTCGTTGTACTCTGCCGAGGACCGTGATTAAGAGTCGTTTTAAAACTGATGGTATATACCGATATGTCGCTTCTTTGAATGTTAAATGGTGCTATTCTGATTAAGCATACTTTTTACGAGCGTTGTTTCGAAGATTTTTATCATTTTATACGAAAGAGAAATTGCAAATCCGATAATTGTCATTCATACGCTTCCTCGTAGTATCCTATTTTTATATTTTCATCACAATCACGAGAGACGTAATATACACCGACATTTTCAGTTAGTTTCGCGAACACATATTTTTTACGTCCGCGCAAAAGTGATTTGTCATCGTCACATTATTCCGACGTCTCGAATGTGCTTTTAACTTTTGACGCCTATTAAAAAAGTAATACGTCTCTTTTTAACTGCTTACGTTGCACTAAACAAAATAACGAGTTAAAAGATAAAAAAGATTTGAAAGTGCAAGCGCGAGACGTTCATTAAAAACTATGGAGATGGCGGAAAAAATAAGTAGGACAGTTTCAACTTCGAGTACTTTTTGCGAGCAAGTAATTTATATTTTAAGAATGGAGCGCACACACCTGCAAACATCATTGGCGAAAATCACTGGTAAATACGTTATTAAAATGTTTACCGACGTGAATGAGCTGTTTGTCGATTATTTTCAAGTAGTTTTCCAACAGTTCACAAATCGTGCGTCCAATAAAATTGACAAGTGGTCATGTTTTTTATTTTTCATATCACAGGAGGGGGGACAGAAAACAAGATACAATAGTTGCGAACGTGAACATTTTTAACAATATAAGCTCAATTTGTGGATGTTCTTCCGGCGTATATTCAACGTGTGGTCTGCAGGGAGTAAAAGATATCCATATGTTGTCTTCTTTGTGCAATGGACAGGATCTTCCGCTTTTATTCTTTCTCCGGTGTTGTTTTAGAAGATTATTTTTGTATTTTATTGCTATCAGAATAATTTTCTACATTCATATTTTCTTAGCAAAAAAAATACCATAAATAATACACAAATTACAGTTATATCTTTGACTATAGTTAAAAAAATATAACCATGAGAAATATACTACATATATTTAGAAGGCATTTCATTTGTAATTAAAATCTACAAACATTTTAATAATATTTGCTAATGATGTTTATAATTTAATGAATGGTTTTTGATACGTTGATGATTATAAATTCGCTGACGTCGCACATGGAACATGAAAATATGTGCTAAACATGAAAAGCTCGCATTAAAAGAGTAATTAATGCTTTCAAGAAAAAGTTTAGGGGAGCAGTATACCCGGGATAATGTAAGTTTGGAAAATTAATTACGGATGTTGTCGGGAAATTAAGATAAGGCGTTATCCGGAAGACGCGAAAAAAATTTTCGTATAAGATAAAGAAAAAATAATTATTTCATTAAAAAACTGTGTATTTTCGATAAACATTATTTTTAGGTATATTTTATTGTATATCTTATCTCATTGTGCTATAGTTTTATCGCGCATTTGTTTCTAATTATTTTCTTTCGAACTTCCCCGCGGATTAATATCGAAATATAATTGCGATATTCTAATGACGGAATGCTGTTCTCAAAACTACAGCGAGAAAAAATATCATCGTTTCGAGAAAACTTCTTTACGCAGGACGTACCATTTCCTGCAGGCTGCAGATTGCACAAGCTGCGCTCGGGCGAATTTAACTGCGTCAGAGATTCCAAGAAAATCTATTTAATCTCCCGTCCGTCGATGGAGCACGGGACGATGGAAGCACGCTATGGCGCGTAGAGACTAATGAGAAGTGGGGTCGGTTTTTGACGTGGGGTATTTATTATTGAGACGAGCGTTGAAGCCGGTGGAAGGAGTTGTGGAAGGTGTTTTCTCTTTCTTCGCGGGTGCGAGTGAGGGTGAAATATGCAGGCGAGAGAAAGATAGAGAGAAAGAGCGAGAGAAAGGTTGCGCCTCGAGCTTTAATTACCTCTGGCGGCCTTTTGAAGCTGGAGTGCTGCCTTCGTCTTTCGTCTTCCCCTCCCATTCCCTCTGCGTGACAATTATTATTAGCATTACGTGGTACTATTCGCGTTCATTTTCCGCTGGCGCGTGTACGTATTATGCGACGGCATATGCACCTTGCACACGCACAAATGCACACGTCAGAATACGTTAGCGCTTCCCTCTTGTCCTCGAAATTGTTAAAGACCTCGTGGTTTCTTATCGCCTCGGCGCAGTCTGCCTCTGCACGAGTCTCGTAGAATGTTTTTTCTCTGTCTTTCTCTCCCTTTCGTTCGGATATCTCTGCAAAACCCTGGAAAAACTTCCCACAGCGCGTGACGCGGGAAAGGGAATATTTGCTGTCTCGGGTATATTTGCTGCGGAAGCAAAAATTTCGCTTCCTTCTACGAGCGTCTACCGAGTTAATCTCATTTCCTTCTACAATAATTAATCGGATTTCTCAATACAACTACTGCGCGTTTATCCTTAGAGAAAAGATATTTCCTTGATTTAGAAAAATTTATATTAAGTATTCGTTTGTTTTTGTATGCGCAACAATTTAAGGAAATAACAATATTAAGTATCTTTATCTTTCAAAGTGACATCAATGTGTGATTAATTATTTACATATTGTAATGATAAATAACTTCTACAAAAAAGGACTCTGCATAAAATCATGGGTTTTTGGCCCTCGGTAAAATTTTCTAAATTGTAATATTGTGTTATAGTTTTTGACTCGTTGATTAAAAGATTGTTCAAACAAAGCCATAAAAAATGGATTTGTTGTAGCATCATTTGAAAATGGCTATTTTCTGGTCTAATCGTTAATTATACTGAATAATATCTTTATCTACTAAATTATTCATTTTTTGATGACTGTACTTTAATACTTTAATACTTGCACAAAGTAATGAGATGAATCTGATGTAAAGAAGTTGTTAAAAAAAATGTTTGCAAATTTATATATTGTATGCAAATTGCATAATTTTTTTTAAAAGCAATTATTTCATTACATCAATTAGTTTATGTAATTATTCTGCATAGAAGTATTAAATTATTACTGCATAGAAGTAAAAATTAAAATAGTATAAAAATTAATTTAATAGATAAAGATATTTCTTCGTTCGATTAGAGCGGAAAATAGTAACTTTCAAATGACAAAATTTATTCATTTTTTTATACTTTGCCCCAGGAGACTTTTGATCAGTGAATTAAAAACTATAACATATTACAATTTAAGTTAATTTTACCGAGAGCCAAAAACTCGCGGTTTTATTTGTGGCGGGGCTCTTTGTCAACGCGTATATAAAGCTATTCCATCAATATAAAGCTATTTAAAGCTTGAGAGAGAGAGGGGGGGGGGAGAGTAGCCATTTTAACGATTAATTCTCTTGTTTTTTTTTTTCAGATGCGGTAAGTTGGAAATTAAATCTTAACTGTTAATGGATTTCGTCCATAATTGGGAAAAATGAATCAAGGTTAGTAACTAGATTACGTTTAATGATAAAGCGGTGAATAATCATAGGATTCATAATAGGATCGAAGGGGCTATACAGTGTTTGCATGAAATTACGTGGTTGAGCGCCGATGACGGTAGACAGCGTCTTCGGCATGTAGGACGAAGATGCAATCCTCTGGCGCATTAGCACCGATGCAAGCTGGCTATCAATATTAACAAGATAGTAATCGGATGCCAGATGTAGAGACACGTTCGATCGATTATAACGGATAACTGCTCTCTTGAGAGACAAATTGATAGAATACTGAAATGCGTCCTATCAGCATCATTGTCGTTTTTCCGCTGACTGGTAATTGCACCGCAAAATTTTACGCGCGCTTTGCAAAAGGACTAAGTACGCCGAGTTGATAATAAGGCCATGAATAGTGATGAGTCGGAATATGTCACATACTCGAGAAACTATGTCTCGGCATGGAATTTTAGATTCACGTCACGTTAGCACCTGTCCAATTACACCGCCATTAATCTTACGTTTAAGTTAATAATGTTTTTCGATCGTTTTTCTCTCCTTGACATATTTTCGATGTAATCGAATTAAGATGAAGTGCAGCATATTAAATTATTCGGCAGAAAGATTACTGAAAGATATACATATATCAAAGGCACTTAGTTAATTGGAGTAAAAATATAAAATAGGACGAAAAAATGTATTAATCTCTTTTAACATCACATATATCGAGAACTAACTTAGGTTTATTTAGGAGGAATTTAGAAAATACACTATAATTAAATAGATTAAATATCTATTTAAGTTCCAAATCAGATATTCAGATATATAAGCTTCAGCTGTTTGATCGTGACGTTTCACACGTTATGCAAATTGCTACATTTCAGATTCGTTGCCAAATTGAATAATCATAAAATTTTGATTGTTGACCGAACGTATTTTCAAGAGGGTCGCCTCCGAAGCAGAAAATCGAGTGGATTAATCATTAAGTATTGAATAATCATGAAGTTAATCGTGTGACGCGCGAGGTGTCTTCTTGCTGGCGAAGGGGAATGGCAAAGTCACGCAGTCCCTCGACGCATTAGCGCCGGCGCGAGTGGTCCATCAATATTAATAAGATCGTAACCGGACGAACGTGGATGTATAGAGACGGCCGATCGAATGGCCAATTTGCCTAGCGGTTAGGCGAGCTTTTTCGTCTCGCCTTTCAGGACGTGTATCGCCTCTTCTTAACGTCGTAAAGCGAGACGGGGATCGTCGTCGCATTAATGAACGGGTACGCGTCGCATCGCTACGGAATCATCCCCCGAGGGGACATGCCGGCGAATGAGGCTTAAAGTGTCGTAATAGCGACGGCGACGTGGTCCATAAACATTGCCCGACGGTAGACGACATTGAGTTCACTGGGAACGTGTTCCGTCGCCGTCGGCGATACTCGTGTGCGGCTCCCTCAAAGGTAAACGGTATCGGGCACATTTGATGTTTGCAGTCGTCATCATGTGGACAGAATCTACTCCGAGTGATCTTGGCTGATCGTTTGCGAACGAATATATAGGGTGTCTTCCTATTCAAACTTCTATCTGTATTTTGGATTTTTTCGGTTATTTATTCAATGAGGAACTGAGAAGAGGAAAAAATTTCCTAATTAAATAAGAGAAATTCTATGTTTGATCAGAGCGGATCTTTAGCGGACTTAAACATTTCGGTGTGAATTTATATACGTATCTCTTCTGCAAACCAAAATCTTTTTCGGTCTTGAAACACACTCATGAATAGAATCAAAGTAATTATTAAATTGATAAGCAATTTTATAATCTTTGACGTTAGTCAAAGTAGTAAGCATTTTACAAAAATAATCTGATGTTAATGAGAATCTTTTAAATCTGCGAATAGTCTATTGCAAAAAATACTTCTTCAGCGGGATTCAAACCTAGAAAGAATCGTCTTTGTAAAGACATATCTATATTTGTTTTATCAAAATGATTGTAAATCGCGGAATAGTAGTTAAACTTTGGAAGTCCTTACGTTTATGAGAGGTTCAATCTGGAAAATACCCTAAACGTGGTAGTGGCGCATCGATCGCGGTTCGTATCGCTACGGATATGAACGAAATATACTGCTGCTAATGCATAGTACACGGTAATGCCGGTATCCTAACTTTACGGCGTCCATCACGAACTCGTTCCGCTTACCGCAGCTGCTCCCGCTAATACTTCAACGTGGGCTTCGCCGTTAGTCGAGAGACTCGTAGCAGATTCTCTCACGAGCAGACGAGCGGAAGGCTCGAGGCATGCCGTAGGACGGGCCCGACAAAGTGGCGCACCGACGGTACGAAATTAGCTTACGGATTCGCGATAAGCGGCTTACGTTTCAAGCAAGGATAATCCCGCGCTTCGCAATCGATTCTTGATCGTCGAACACTTTGAACTCGCGCTCGTCGAATCTCGCTCAGGCGTATACGCGTTGCTTTAACTGCACTCAAATAGAATGGACTGCATTCTATCTAGCTCCGGAATAACGATCTCAACAGCTTAGCCGAAGGAACGATGGCGCGATTATTTTGGATCAATGAGATCGGGCCTATTTCGATCGTTCCGCTGTAACCGCGGCTGGCTATCGCAGCTGCAGCATCAACTGGCGTCGGTAAATGTGCGAATCGACGTCGGCATCACGTCATAAATCACGATAGCGGCGAATGTTTTTGCCAAAATGGTCTTTGCGTGCATCGATCCGATGGTCTGTCAGTTATTAAAAAAACCGCACAGTTTTTCGTACTCGTGTTATGCTACCTTGAGATTCGATATAAGAATACGCGAGAAATTGAAAAAGTCTTCGAATTGAATGGAGTCTCCATTTTTTTCATCATTATTTCCTCTATATATTGCAAAATATTTACAAATTATATTCAAAAGATATATATAATTCGTTATTTTACTTTGATTTGATTATTTTAAGAATTAAAATCGAAAAACTACAAAATTTGCACGCATTATAAGAGAGACGGGTTGTAAGAGAACTTAGTATAATTTTTTCATTTTTTGCATCTTACCATTTAACGTTTACGATAGTTGGAATAGTTTAGGATACAGATTGGACCATTAGAGTAATAGGTAAGTAATGGAGAATCCAATCAGTCCGATTTAGGAACTTGGTTGGAAAACGTCGAACAACTTCGTGGCAGCGTTCTATACCAGTGTTCGTAATCTAGCGCCACGATAGAGAATCTTTAATTAAGTTAAGGCGCTCACCTCCTTTCCTTTGATGTCTCTATACCGAACCCATTTGCCCAGTCGCGGCCTCCAGTACTCCAACAGATACGCCTCTGCGAATTCAACACCCACGCCGTTTCCGAAACGGCCCTGGGTAGCGGTGGCCGTGATCAAGTGGATAGTATGAAGGTCGATCTCCAGCCATTCTCGAGCTTCCTGGGTGATTTGGTTCTTAGGACACCAGGCACCACCGAGGTTCTCCGATTTCAATCTATAACCATCGACAGTCGAGTATCAAATTAACTTTCGCGCTGGTTATTTTGTGGTATACCTTTAAAAGAAACATTAATATATTTAAATATACATAAATTTTCATTTCGTTTTCATATATATGGAGAACCAATTTTTCCGATTTTTTAATAATGATTTGTGATTTTCAATTTTTTAAATAAAAATATAAAATAGCAGAAAAATATTTTCTGTTATTTTATCTATTATTATATCTTCATTAAAAAAAAAAATTGAAAATTATGAATCGTTATTCAAAAGTGTAAAAGGTCACGAAGAATTTGATAAAATTATTAAATAACTATTAAATTACTTGAAAACACATAAAACTATCGAAGAATTCTTTTCTCAGAAATCGAATTTCGAGTAGTCGCGTATATACGTTGCGGTTCGATCTCGTCCGCTCATAAAAGTAACGATCTAATTAGATGTGAAAGTATCGAGTTAGTTCCTCGCCAGTACTGTTCATCTCACGCTATCAGAAGATCAACCGATGCGCGGTCGACCATCGAAGTCCTCTCTCCAAATTCCGATATTATCGCGTTTACGTGCGCAAGAACTCGAGGATTTCGTGCTCTTTCTCGAATGTTATTTCGTTGACGCCATGTGAGCTGCGCGCGCAATGTGAATCTGAATTGCATTTTAATGAAGCTGGGAAGATCTAGAAATTAGTATAAAAAATAGTGCCTCAAACTTCCTTGTTTTGAAAGAAAACGCACATTCGTAATAATTCAAGGTGTTTGTAGAATACTACTTATACAAATATGACGAAAATAGTGTAAAATTACTATAAAATCATTATAAAATTACCGTATTATATCATGTTATTATGTGGCGTGAGTTAAAATAGATGTTATTTGTCAATGGGGTAAGAGAATACGAGAGAAATGATGAATAATCGTAGATGTAAACGCAGAAATGGGCTTTCCGACTCACTCAGATCATCGAAAATCCGGAAGCTTATCGAGATTCCCAAAGTCCGGTTCGATTTTACCGACGAATTTACATAGGCGGGAAATCGCTGATATTCGGAGTGACCACGTATCATCTCGCGCAGGTGATATGGGTAGGATAGGAATACGCAGCCATTTAGAATACGCGTTCAAGCTGTGCCCGCCTCGTGCTTCGGTTTTAATCTTCGAGGGGTCGAAAGCAAAGCAAGGAGAGAGTTCTGCGCCGAGGCCGGCATGAATAAAACATGAAGCGCGAAGCGCCTTCTCTAATTGCGTGGACCGTTTAAATGCTCGAGTAAGAGTGCTGCTCCTTTTCGGCGTTACGCCGAGGATACGTATAGTTATATATACGGGCGGGTGTATTCTTCTCAAATTGCAGATTAGGAATCGCCGCGTGAAACGTTCTCGCAGTTTCGGGCGCGAGTAGCGCTCTCGGCATACCAATATCTCAGCGTGCGAAAAAGAGTCTCAGAGGGATGATATTTCTCGACAATTGCGCCAACGAAGGGATGCTTGTTGGTTATGCGAGACGTTTACTGCGATAAAGTAAGATACCACTTACAACGAAATGACACAATAAACTGCATTATTACGGCGCGAGATGAGGATTATAATAATCTTTCTCGATAATGAGAAATATAAAATAGAGCTATGTACGATGAGTTATCGAGGAATTGCGTCGCGACTGATCCACGAGGTGCTAATAATCATGCCTCACGTTCATCATTAATCGAGTACGATAACACGGCTGCGTTCTCAACGGCGCGGCAGTACGGCTGATCATCGTTATAATGGCTGCTTTCGCGAGATTTACAACCTGTGTGGTGGAGGTGCCTCTTTATCGTTAACAACCGGCTTGTTCGGGATGATTAGCTGAAGGTGGAGTAGCAATGACAAGGCGTGAGTTCTATGATCCTGCAGCGTAATTTTACATCGTTACGAGAAACGCTTATTTTAAGTAAATAATTCCCCGTTGGCGAATAAATCATGAAATTTCATAAAAAATTTTAAGAAAGAACTGAGTGGTTTAATAATCATGAATATCGATCACATAAGAAGATATTACTTCTCCTTATATATTGTGAGATATTGTTTATAGTATAGATGGTCGAATAGATGTTAATGAATAAAGAATTTTTTCATTAACCGGAAAATTGTTTGCGAATTTGCAACAAATACCGATCGATGCTATTTATTTAAAACGTTGATGCTGAGTTTTAATTTCCGTACTTGCAGCATGTTAATGATAAGGATTCAATCGGAGTGAAATGAATAATATAAATTCGATAGAAATGAACAATGAATTAAAAGAAATATGTTCAATCATGTTAAATGTTGTATCGTAATGTAGGTTTTTTACTCGATAAAAACATTGCGTCGTGTTATTAGAATAAACAATAAGTTTATAAATATATTTAAATTACAAATAGTTACAAACTGCTATTTTATATATATATATATATATATATATATATATATATATATATTTAATACGAATAATTTCATTGCAAGATCTCGGGCATCAAATAAATAAAATGAAAAAATAAATTTCGAAAATTTAATCTAAAATATGTAAAAATATTTAACCTCTTTCTCTCTCTTTCTCTCTCTTAGGATATTATTTTTTAATAGAAATCCCATCTAAATTACAAAATTTTACCTACCTAAATTGAATGTAAATGCATGCAAACGCGGGTTTATTTCTGCGAAGACAATATCTCGCTTTACGCGTCTCTTTTATATCGTCAAAAATTCGCGATGGTGTTCAAAACCGGCTCGCGGGTTCTATTTATAATGACTTTCCATGAGTGTCGCAAGGGGAAGGAAGGGATCGAAGTGTGTGGTCTCGGCATGTACCAAAAAGACGATCCGGTATAATCGTTTTCTTGGCGGTGAAACACGACGCAGAACCACCGAAAACTTCATGTCGTCCGCTTCGCACGACTGGCACGGACGGATGGCATTAAATCGAGCGAGGCGAGAGGAGGATGGCGTGGCGAACTTAAATTTTCCATCGCGTCAACCGCCCCGCCGATTCTGCATTCGCCGGTATTAACGGGCACGTGACAGCAGGATTGCTCGCTATCTGCGCGCGTTAACGCGCTCGCATTATGCAAACCATCGATCGGGAAGATTGACGGACATCTCACCGTCACGCCGCCGGCGAATGGCGGAGCATGGCGATCGATGGAAAAAGATTCGCGCGCGATTTCGTATGACAAAAGCACCGTCCCGTCAGCCGCGGTCAGAATTTAATTTCAGAGCGAGAAAAAAAGTCGTCGTTATTAGCGTTTCGACGATGACGTTGTCGGTCACGGGAAAATTGAATCTGTCACGCGGTAGAATTTTTATCGTGCGTTATCGTTACGAATTGAATGGTTCTTGCGGAGAAGAGAAGTTATTTTTCTAATCTAATTCAACGATCTCGGATCAGCGCTCCTAGTATTAAAGAATCCGTCCATGTTATGCACTAGTTAATTAAATTAAAATATCTTTAATTACATAGCACGCGTTGTATTGGACGATCTTATCCGCAATTAGATATTTAGATTAGAGAAGAATATCAGTTCGTGATGATTGGACGAATTCATTGAACGAAATTATTCTTCAGACGTATACTGTTTTACATTTATCTCTTAATCACATCTTCTTGATTTCTGCTCGTTAAGTTGACCTAAAAAAATTTTGCTTTTATTGGACGAATTCCGATTTCGCAATTTAAATAAGTATAGTGATGACATTTTTGAATTATATAATACTCTATGAACGAGTAAATAGTGAAGCGCCGTAGTACGATTAGCCTCTTTTGTTAATGTAAAATATATTATATATTTACATCATCTTCGTGCCAAACACGCGGCAATGAACCTGCAGAATGATTGCAATATCTTTGCAGGTGTAAGATGAGCCCTGTCTCTCAATAAATGTTATTGCGGTAGACCGCAGTCGAGAGAAAGTATCTCTTTAAAGAATCGTTGTATTTCTCCGTCGCGAAATTGGAAAAAGACGGTACCGACCACTTACCAATCGAATCTTTACTGGCTGTCATTGTTATTTCTACGAAGATACATCCATAGAGTGCGAATATCACAGAACTAAATCGAGCTCTAAGACCGCGATTTTAAATCTGTCTGATCATAATTTTCTTTTCGAGGAAAGAAAAATATTCTGATTAATTTTGTATCAAATTATGGATATTAAACGTTTTTAAAATGATAATTTAAATAGAATTAAAAAAAAATATTTCGATATTTTTACAATGTTAGATTCATAGTACATCCAGAGAAAGGTTTTTTCATTTAATTTAGAGAAATGTTTCTTTCCTGTACGATTAAAGAAAAAATTTCATTGATTTAAATGTCATTTCTTTGATTTGAACATAATTTCTTTAAATGAAATAAATTTTTTTATTTGATTTTGAAAAATTATGTTTAAATCAAAGAAATGATGTTCAAATCAAAGAAATTTTTTCTTTAACCGTATGGCAAAGAAACATTTCTTTAAGAAATGCTCTCAAAGAAAGCTTTCTCTGGATGTATCAGATTATCCCCAATTTGAGTTATTTTTAATCATATCTATAAAATTTACCATTACTCTTTATACTTAATATGTCGTTAATTTTACTAAAACAATGGAGTTAAATAATTTATTTCAAGAAAATTTACATATTAAATTTGATTTAAATTTAGTTTATTATTTAAGTTGTATATACGTTAATATGGATGTTTATTTTAAAATTAATCACAGAAATGGAGTGATTTACATTTTGACAGAGATGAAAGTTAAAAATGACAAAATATTATTTATAATTCAAAGAATTAAATTATCTTTGCTCCTTTGATATCCAACAGTGTATATATAATAGATGTTAAGATTTGTAATTTCTCTATATTTCTGTCATAATATTATGAGCATTTTTTTACAATAAAAATTTTTTTCGCGCGCATTGTTTTCTCGAAGGGAAAATGAATCAGAAATTATTTTACTGATTCGTCGTTTGAAACATCAAACGGATCAAAGGGCTATTTTGAGAGAGCTCTTCGCCTGTGATGCTCGAGGCGTCTCTGTTCCAATCATTCTATAACTCGATGTTCAGATGAAGTAAAATCGAAGATGAGGTCCACTTTGGCGTCGTTTGACGCGTAAGCGTAATCGGCCGCGACTACAACCGGCTGTCTCTTTTAACCGCCGTCTTGTCTGTGCTTTTCTAAATTATAGTGTATCAAGTAATGGCTCTAAGTAAGAGCTATTACGAGCCTGTAAAAATTCGCTAACTCAACGCTAGCACGTTATTTCCGAAGTAAATATCTTGTATCATGCAGTTTCCTCCGGTTCCTCTATTTAGGAAAATGGTTCGTATCATATTTCCAGTTGTTCGAACAACAATTCGAACGTGTGCGTGGAAGTTCGTGTGCGGAAATAATCATTGCTTATCGTTTCAAAGCTATGGTAACATTAACGATGTACATTTACAACGTCACGTAAACAATAATAACTAAATATTTCGCTTTTGCGTTGAAAATAAACTCGCGAGCTTAATAGTATGCATCGACGTAATTAGCACATAATCACAGTTCACTCGGCAGATAAATTGAAACGCGTGCTATTTTCGTTTCGAACGAAATTACGCGGCGAAAATCGTCTCGTGATTTCTCAACCCCGTTCAATTTCTTCGAGCGATATCTCGCCCGTTCTATGTTCCTACTGGCGTCTTAATTGCACCCATTCTAGAAATGCCATTGAACGGAAACACGAAGAAAAGGAACGGCAGAAACGTGCGAAAGAACTTGCAGCTGCACGATTCCTAAAAGGAGTATGCGGTACGAAATACAGCGCCGGCTTTTTCGCGCCGATTGTACGTCAAAAATTTTTCACTCGATAATTGGAAAAAACGCGCTCCATTAGCTTTCACGATACATCGCATCGGCGAGAACTGTTTATTCTTCTATTCACAGATGATTTATCATGGCTCACGGCTGTTGTAGTAACTCGGGAATTTTCGTTCCTAATTGAAATCACTTTTGTTATAGGAAAACGAATCATTTTTCTCGTATATTTTATGTGTATATGTACCTATATGCTACAACTTTCCTATTTGTCAGAAATATTCGTTCGATAACTTGCAAAAAAATTTTCTAGCTGCGTCGAAATGATCATCAGAGCACATCTTGTAGTGAATCTTATCCTGTAATACATTTCCATACCAGACATCAACGTCAATCTTTACGCAATGTTTGCTATGAGCCATTTATATACTATTTTATATTTCCGCTGTTTTCATTCCGGATGATTTTTCTCATGTAACCGACGCATCCCCAGGCGCGTTGTTTTAATTCGCGACGTTTTCAGTATAACGAGAATCTGGGAAACGCGCGCGGAACCTAGCTTCACGTTATTTTTTCTCTTTCTCCTTTTCTTCTTTTTTTTTTTAAACGTACACCCTCGACGTCCGCAGTGAGCGAGAAAGAAAAATACGCCGTATACGGTGGTAATTCGTATCGGAGCGAAACGTTCGTCGGCCTATTATCTCGTGAAATTTCGAAGAAAATGGCGGGGCAGTTCTCTCTCTCTCTCTCTTTTTTTTTCTCAAGCAGCACAAAGGAGCGCTCACCACTGTTGTAAGCATTCGCAGCACCTCGCGCGCCCGAGGCCGGCCTGTATTAAATTAGATGGTGACGTGCGCGGCCCGGAGGATGCTGCGGCGCGCGCGATGCTGCGGGGGCACAGCGGAGCTCATCAAGACTCGGAGGCCCATTCAGCCGGTCATTGTCTGCGGTAATGGAATGTATTAATATCGGAGAGCCCGCGGGGCCGTCGACCAACGCTCCGTGTATATACCCCGGCTTGGTGCCGCGCGCACCCGTTCGGTTCTACAACCGCGGTCTGCTGAGCTGGGATACGTCCCGTGGGATGGAATATTCGTATAAACCGCCGCTGCACTGCAAACCGCTAGCGAATACCGGGCCCCACGCATTAATATCTAAACGCGAGAGCGCGAGAGTGAGAAGCAAAGAGAGAGAGAGAGAGAGAGAGAGAGAGAGAGAGAGCGAGGTCGAGAGGGTGAGGAGGTAGTTGGCGCACGTACTCTGCCAGTTGCATCTCGTATTCATGCGTTGCACCAGCGGCTACCAGAGGCGTTATACGACCAACCCTTTTACCACTGGCCAGGTGTAATATTCTTTTTACTTCAAGTATGATACGTCAAAGGTCCTTTTGTGATAATTGCATTAGAGAACGGGAGGCTCCTGCGAGGCATGTCCGCTGAAGGCTCTCTGTTTTGCGCCATAGTCATTTTGCAAATGTTTGTGAGGTAGGAGGAGGGGTATGAATGTGGTGAAACAGTAGGCAAAATGTAGAGGGCAATGCAGGTGGAAATTAATTTGGAGAATGAAATTAATTCTACCGTCGCGCTTCATCGTTTATTAACTATAAGCAAAAAATTACGTTAAACGTGTACTCGTAATTAAACTCATACTGGAACATTAACTTGTTGGGATATTTAACGGAAGTTTTTAAGTTTTCGGCGGCTGGTAACGTTGTCGTTGTCGTAAATAATTACAAGCGCAAACAGCACGGTCAAGGGACGCATCGAATAATGATGTAGAAATTATTAACGCAGAACAGAACGCACGGCAGTATGTAAATCCCCGATCGGCCGTAAATTCATGTTGAATAATTTTCGTCAGCCGCAATTAAAAATAAATTCGTTTTTAAACCGAGGAATAAACTGGCGCTCAGGGAGAACGATCAATTTAATAGCTCTATAAATATTCATTCCGCACGAGAGCAAGTGCCAAACGAGAAACGATAGCTATCGGAAAGATACGTGGATTACTTAATTATACGTTGTTGCACCGTGAATTTATTCTCGCGGAGGATAGGCGTTAATTTATAATTAGACTTCATAAGCTTTCTCGTACGCCCACCCGTTGCCAGTGCTAAATTTTTTTCTTTTTACGTGGCTTGACGATAAGAGATGTCGACTAATCTCTGTTACCTGGCCTGCGCGCATAAATGGGGTTAAAGCTATGCCTGTTAGATTAGAAATAATTACGTTCGCAACCGCGTTGTTCTCTTTGTTTGCGCGTAATAACGTCTTTCGCCATAGACTTACAAACCTGATATTCCGGATTTTACGTATTAACGAACAGCCAGGCGTTCCCTTTACTAATCACGTGTGCGCGATGGCGTCACAATTAACACAAAAGGTGATATATTTGCTTCGTCTAGACACAGAGTCTCTATTTTTCTTTTTAAAAACTCTCTAAAAATATAACGTGGCGCCCGGACATCTTGATAATAAAAACCATGATGTAAGAATACCACGTCTTTCATTCCCGTGAAGGCTTAGGCGATGATCAATCGGAAATTAGCTCAAAATATAAATAAGCCAATATAAGGTAAATGTTAGGTAACTGTTAGTGAATGATTCAATTATTATGGACAAAATGATAAAATCTTAAGCTTTTAATGATACGAATCTAAATAAATTCTTATTAAATTTATAAAATAACGAATTTATTTCGCGTTGTACATATCATTAAAAGCTTAATTAAAAAAATTTTTATAATTTCGTCCAATAATTGGGTCGTTAACTGTCCATTAACTGGAACATTTACCTTTTACAGCCGCTATTAAAAATTTACCACCAATAAGAAATTCACCCTAAAATTATATTCAATGCCATTATATAATGAATTATATAATGAAATACAATAGGTCTGTTTTCTATGATTAAATTACACGGAAAGAATTTTCTTTTAAAATTTATCCTGAAAATATAGTAGTTGTGTACAATTCAATATTTTAAAGATTTTTACCATGCACTTCAGTAAAATTAATCAAACTTATTTTATACTTTATTGCAGTTTTATTAATAATAAAATGAGAGAGATTTACATTAAATTGCTTCGAAATACAACGTTGTCCCACGACTATCATATTTTCAGGGTAAACTCTAAGAAAAAATTCTCTCCATGTAGTATACACTTTTGGAATTTAAAATGAAATAAATATATAGATATTATAGATATATTTTTGGTATTTGGCGAAAGCGAGGAAAGAGAGTTCTAATACAGTCTAATGCAGGAATAAAAAATAGGAATAAAAAATTTATATATCTTTACGTTATGAATAAAACCGATTTTCTATCGTCTTTACGAATATTCCGATTGAAGCCTAGTTTACGTAGGGGAAGACTGTTGGCGAAAGATGCGGTTGGGATCAATTTTTGCGAGTGTCCTGCGATATCGGCGGCGTTATGCCAGTCGCGGGTGGATCGAGCGTAACAGAAGGCGCCGGTAGATACGAGTGATCGATGGCGGTTCGGCAGACTATCCGAATGAAAAACTGTCGCTTACCGTGCCAGGTGGGGTCCGACGTTTCCGGTGTCGAAGCTGGAACTGGCGTTGATATCCGTGTCCGGGATCGTCCCGGACTCCATGCCGAGCGGTGCGATGCATTGGGCTGCAACAAACGAACGTGGCGTCGCCGAGGTTAAAGCGAGCTTTGAATTTATATGCTACAGCCTATCCTACAGCCACGTCGGCGTGCATCACGGCCGGATCATAAACGGCTAAATAACCAGCTAACCGAGATGGATCCATACGATAGCCGGTTTATGTTCTCGGTGTACGGCTGCCTGTCGTGCGGGTGGAGTTACGGTTCGAGGGCGAGTACCTGCGAACGGGGGAGGTAGAAAGGAGGGCCGTCTCAACGTTCTCGTATCTCCTGGTCCGATCTAATTGTTTCATAGATGAACACAGCTGCCTTGCGAGTACTGCTGCCGTCTGCATCGTCGGCGCTGGGAACGGGATATCTTTCGCGTACGCGAGATAGCTCGAGCGGAATATATTTATTGTACCGCTGTGTATAACGTCGATCGCGTATTGCATCCTCGGGGACAGCGACGAAAAATGACGTCGACAGTGCAAAGCTGAGAAACAGCGTGAATTGCGACAATGTTACAATTTTTGCATGGAAAGAATAGTTTTGATGAAATATCTAAAATAATTGATAATATGATACGAATTTGGGCCGATGAGAATAAACCTATTTAAATAAGAGAATTCCTATATTCAGTTAAAGCGAATCCTTTAATGCTCTATGAATTTATATACATTTACATATCTGATTCTGTAAACTGCGCGCCGAAGTTATGAAACAAAATCATGAGCAGAACCGAAGTAGTACTACTTAGCGTAAAGCGGAGTAATTTGAACCAAACATACAAAACATAGACTATTCCATCCATAATGTACGTTTTGTATGTTTAATTAAATACACTATGCGATCGCTTTTATACAATTCAAAATTTCTATCAAACTATTCTAATTATCTCGTTTTATTCTATTTAAATGACAAGCAATTTAATAATTTTCGATGCTAAGAAACATCTTTATAAGAATATTAATAATCAGATGTTAATGAAAATCTTAAATCCGAATAATTTTATTGCAAAAAATGTCTCTACCGAGGTTGCGATAATATTTGTCGCAACAATCAATAGTTAGTACGCAAACGTATTTCAAGAAGATGGGTGATAAATAAAATAATTTAGCTAGATCTGAAAATACTAGTCTAACTATGAAAATAGTTCTACAGAACGCTTAAATATCGATGATAAGGCTGTAAAAAGTTTTAATAGTCTAGCAACTAATTTAAACCTACCGTCCTACATAGAGTCATTTTTATGGTTCAAACAAAATTATTTTCAGATCTGTATCTAGCTAAATTTTTAGATACTTTAGCAAAACCGTACTTGCCATGTATATTCGAGGTGATTATAAATTTGTAACGTTTTTAGGCGTGGTCGTCATTCGACTTTACAGGCTCTGTCTCATCGTCGTGACTGCACGCTAATGAGGATCATAAAATGCTTTATCTTCCGGAGATTTAATATCTGAAAGGAATCCTCTCCCGTGCTCTCAGATCGGCTAGCCTCTTCGTCCCCACGAGCACCAATGACAGGGTTAAGGGCCATCGAACAAACGATACCGTCTACTTTGCATACATTACTTCGACCTCTCCGGCGCACGCATTTTCAAGAGGCGTTACGGCGGTCATCCGGTTGTGCAGTAAAGTTTATACAAAGTATGACGCATGTACGTATTCGTGCCGTCCGCATCAGGGCGGTATCATTAGGGACGACAGTAAGGACTCGCGACATTTCGCATTTCTTGTTTTTAAGGCACCATTAACCGCCCACGCCTTATCGGCCATTTATCTCGAGAACGCGAGACAGAGCCACGATTATCCGGCCACGAGCATATCGGTCGTTCACTTCGACGCAGACCGGATGCTTCGTCGCGTGTACAAAGTCAAAGCTAGGTAAATTCAGACACGTGTATACGGTATATACCGGGTTCTTGTAATTCAACAAAGGAGCGCATATTGTATAGCGTAACTATTCCGGATACGACAACTCGAACGTCCGCTATGCTTGCAGAGCATGTCTCGTATATGCATGATGCAACCCAGCATCGATTACGGTTTACACGTCCAAGTAACGATACCCATTACGCGATACGGAAATTGCTAAAATTTGAAGTAGCCCGAGCAGGGGTCGTACAACGTAACAGTACACGGTAGCTGGCAACGATAATGCCTAATGCCCGGATATCGAGTGCAGAGGCAGCGCGAATATAGCTGGGCGTTCGAAGGGATCGTCGGTCGGGGCGTGAGGGAGGATGCAGCTTCGTACCGGGGAGTGTAACGGAAGGAATCCCCGCTAAGCCAACGAACAGAACGAGCATGTAGGTGGCCATTAATACCGGTGAAAGTTTGCAGTGTTCTTCCGACGATACCACCCCGCTTCGTAATTCTGTGCCTGGCCGACGCGGCGTCGGCCGTTGTGAAATGTGTATTTTGGTCTTAGGTTTTAATCCAACGTATTTTATTACCGAAATGGAATCTCTGCAAAGCGTGATCTCTGTAATTCGCCGACGCGATTTAAGAATGTAATGCTCGCAATTTGTGCGACACGCATTTCTATGATGTACACGTCGGATCGATCGGTCTTCTTATGAGATAGTTTATAACTAGAATAACTTGGGCGAGCTCTGTTATTTGCAATCCGCGGAGAGAGATGGTCGGAAACGATATTGGAGGAATATTCATCGGGATACGACGCGTAGCTAATGTACGCCGCGATTTCGATCGTAATCGACAAATGGAAAATTGCACGCCTACAAACGCGACGCTTGTCGCGCTGGGAATCGGCAAAATGGCCGATCGGATTAATCGCCGTTATTACTAACAGGGCTCTCCTCGTCATATCGCGATTCCGGTGCTCTAATATATGTATGTTCAACTTCCTTTGCATTGGCCGATTAGAATCAACGGCAAGAGAGTCGAGTCGACAAAGGGAGGAAACTGCGATCGGCGCGGGTACTCGTGTGGACTGGTTGTTGTTATTTATGAAGGTTCTTCTGATATGTCCATCGCTAATATATGTCTTCAGATTCCGCGAAGTGCGCCGACATCGTTAGTGGAAAAGTCGCGTCTCGCGGTCCAAGCGAGAACACGAAGATCGTCGCGGTGGGTCGAACCAATGCGATGGTGAACTTGGTATTATTATTAATGAAGGTCAGCCCGATACATTGCGATTCTGGTTGCTAATGTATGTCTACGAATTCAGCGGGGGCAGTGCGAGAGGGCGATTTGAATCAATGGCAGGAAAGTCGTGCCAACAAAGGGAGGGAATGCTCGATCGAGATCCTTTTGGCTGGCCAACATGGTGAGCGAATCGCTATTATTATTAATGAAGGTCCAGCTGATATATATCGCGTGCACCCTCGCCAGAATTCTCACGACTGCCCGTCCTCGATAAAATTCGACTGGTAGAATCCGTTTCCTTTGTCGGCCCGTCCGGTCTAACGAATCACTGTGAGATATCACACTTGATCGTAAATCGATCGTGAATAAGGGTGAATAAACACGACACCCTCGTGACTCTTTCGAGATACCAATCTCCGTCCGTTAATCTTCGAGACGTCTGACGCGCAAGACGCTTCGCATGATTTCATCTTTGATGGTTCATCTTTAACGGATCTCTACTCAAGAAAAACACCATCGATTATTTTCCGGTTATTGGCGCTAAGATAAATTACGGGGAAAGAAAGGAAATCGCTAAGGATACAGTTTGGAAGGGTTTCGTGAGGGCGCAATTATTAAGCTTTCCATTATCACGGCTACGATGCGATTTTTCTCTCCTACGTCCGGAAATCTATTTCTATTAAGCTGCTTCTCGCGAACAGAGCTTTGGAAGAGAGCGATTACTTATTATTAATACGATAAAATGGAATACTCCGCACGATCTTGAAAGTGAGATTTTCCTATGTGATTCCCATTGATTTTTTAATAAGACTATTCTTTTTTTTTTATTAAAGCAGATATATTCCAACTAGTTATGTAGATTTATTATTAATTAAAATTCTGATAACGCTGATTGAAGTTGTTAAACAAATATCAATTTTTGATTGCGATTTTTTTATAAAAAATATGAATATAGTTAAAATTTAAATGAGATAACGGTATCTACACTATTAGAAATTTTTAAATTAATTTTAAATAACATATATAACGAAAGCTTGTGGAAAATGTATGATTTAACTGAAAATTAAGTTACAGTAGTCTTAAATGTAATGAACATTAAATGTGCATTAAATTTAACGAATATATAATGTCATAAAAATTAATTTACGAGTTAATAAAATGTAAGAAACGTATAATTGAAAAATAATGAGCGATATAAATCTAAGATACAGGTTTTTTAAATGTAATGAACGTGGGCATTAAATTCAATGTAATGTCATAAAATTAAATTTAACTTGTGTAACTTAAAAGTGTACATTAAATTTTATGATATTTTTAATCGTGTGTATATTATTACGGTTATTTCAATTACGGTTAATTAAGATTCAAGTATCAAATTTCAATACACTTAATTTTTTAGTCATTACAAACTTAAATCTCATTAACATAAATAATCTTTTCAGTTCTAGAGAATTTCAATTTTATTTACATACAGTATACATTAAAAGTAAATGAGATTTAAGAATATTTCTAATAATATATATATTAATCTTTTATTATATTTCAAAATCTTTGCGATAGTTCGTTGTTCATTTACATTATCAATAGACAATATATTTCTTGTCGGCGATATAATGTTCAGATTCAGGTTTCACCCACTCGAAAGCCTCCGAGGTATCGCTAAATATAAACGCACACAACTCAAATGATAAGACGCAATGTCTTGAGATAGGTACACAAGATATCTAATGACCAGGGTCAAAGCCGATCCTGGATCGAAAGTTCGTCGACTGCGGCGGCGTAAGTTCTGGGGTCGCGCTACCTCCGCGTCGTTAATAACTTATAAACGAAACAACCTGCGCGCGACTCCAAACCAAGGAACTATAGTCGGAACGAAGTTTCACGACGAGACGCACGACGACGGGTACTATAAGGCCTGCGGATTAGAGCTTAGGAAACTACTTACAGAGGTCCACGCCGTGGTAAGCGGGGGCGAGCGCGAGCAAAACGACGAAAAGGTGGACAGCAGGTGGCGCCCTTCTGGCGAGGAAACCCAAGCTTTTCACCATAGCTCCCTTTTCCTGCGAGGGCTTTACCCTCGCCCTTTCCTCACCGAGACTCCCGCCGTGCCATTTCTGCCTCGTCAACCTGAAACAAAAAAAAAAGAGCGCAATCATTATGTCATACTTGATAGTCGAGATGGATAGACGATCGACAAAGCGAGTCGTTTCGTTCACTGCTCCCGAAGAACAAGTTCACCTTGGTGGAGAAACGTAACGACGCGCGTAATTATCGCACGAGAGTGTCATCTTGAATGCTACATTGAAATGTGAAACTGATTTCGTGTATTTGATAATCGTAACTATGGCGAATAAGAGAAACGTTTGAAAGAGATACATTTGAAAGATATTTTTATTAAAAGAAATCTATTACGTAAAGACATCTATTCTATTAAGATTTCTACCGTACACTATCTTATTTATATAATTGTTATATAAAATAGTTTCTCATATTATATTATCATATATCGAATTTCGTAACAGTCGAGTTTATTTAGCTCAATAATTTGTTAACTTAAAAATTCTGCAGAGAATGATGCACGAATGACATTACGTCTTCATGTAAATCTAGTCTGTAATCCTTGTTCAATTTTCGATTATTCGCTGCACGTGGAATCATTTCCTTCCTGTACGATCTGAGGGCGGAGCTAAACTTCCTGCGACTTCCATGTCATGTATTTTCCAGGAAGGAACAGCACGAGAATTGCGACGCGTTAGTTTTACGTAAAGATGTCTTGATCGTAGTCAGTAATTTTTAACTCGCATCGATTCGCGATCCAACCAAGTTTATTTCGTGAGCAGAGATCGAACTCGGAAAGCAACGAGGAACGCGCTCGAGAGTAGCGCGGTAACAGCTCGTTATTGGCTTATGAGCCTATCAGCCGATAATGCGTTACTCCCATTTTGCGCAAGCAAATGTGTATCTCCGATACACGTCAGACATGTAACTTGCACCAGTGTAACTTGGTTGCAGCTCTCTCTCTCTCTCTCTCTCTCTCTCTCTCTCTCTCTCTCGATACCTGTGAGAAAGGTGTCTCGAGTTTGATGGAGTATCCGTCGGTAATTACGACGGTGAATAAGTAACGTGCGAGAACGGTAGTAAGAAGTCGCTCGGTCGTAGGCCTCGCGTGTTCCACATTAAACATACATATCGCAGCTTATAGACCGCGAGACGGTGCAAAATCTGTCCTACGGCGCGCGTCGTGTCGTCATTTCTCTCTCTCTTGTTGTAAGACGAACCGGTAAGAGCATTCGCTCGCAAAGTCCTTCACAGCTGCGTGATCGTCGTACTCATTGTAGGTCTTATTCGATTCCAAAATAGCAATGATACGTTACGCTCCAAGTATCATTGATGATTATATCAAGCTTATATTTTCTGCAACCGTGCGATGGAATATTTATGAAGTAAACGAGTCACGTTCGAATATTTTTCTTTCTTCACAGAAATTAATCTTTTAATTAAATTATGCGATTTTATAGTTTTAGTTTACAAGTAAATATCCTTTTTTCTTCGCTATTTCATGAAAATTTATATCTGAAATTAATATACACACGGTGAGGATTATTTGAGGTGAAATACGGTGGGAGAATATATTTTTTTTCTAGCGTAATTGGCAAAAGAAACTGTAGTAGCAGAAGGATTAAGCAAATGATAGAGCGAGTTTCTCAACGAGCATAATTATTGCCGCAACATTAAGCGTAACGATATACCCTATAAGACCCGTTGATTAGTAAAACGTCATGACGAAATACTCCGTTTCTCGCATAAACATTTAATCTCCCTAAGCACTAAGTGTTAAATTAGAAATTATCGGAAAACGGTATCGTTTATACATCGAGTCGCCATAAAAGCTTTATCTCCTGATTGTATTCATGAGGGACTTAACGCTCGCGATGCGCTCCGTCGAAATCAATTCCCCTGGACGCGGTAAGTACTCTGGCGGCCACAAAATTATTCATCGATTGTTTTCTTTTCATCTCGCGGACTACGGAGGGGACAGATTATCGCGCGATCGTTTCAGGCAGGTGCCATTTTCTCGTCGTCGTGATCCTTTTGAATGGCCGGCCAGCGCCGTCTACCACGGGGAAAACGAGAGATTTCGCAATTATTATGCCGTCGACGCGACGAAGGAGATTCCGTTTACGATCGGTATCGTTTACGATACGCACGCACACGTACCCGGGTACGTCTATATATTTCATGCACTCACCCCGTGGTTCGTGCACGCGGACGGCATGCGTCCGCACACGCGTGCGCATGTATACGAGCTCGTTTAAGCCGCGACGTAAGCCACGGAGGCTTCGCGCGATATCCTAGTTCAACGTCGAATCTCTTCGTTTGCATAGGAATGAGTTTATGCAGATTAATACACGCGAGACGTCCGTGTAGAGTACGCCGCGTGGGATGCACCTACACGAGGCTACGAGTGTATATGCATATTTTATTGACGGCATTGCACTTACGGATTTCCAATCGCGCAAACGCGTGCCACACACGACGCGATTCACCACCATTCGCGAGCCTCTGTTAACACTTAAATTCCAAATTATTAATTGCCAAATTATGCATCCAATGATCCGTCCGAGTTATTTTTAATCATTGCTCCAGGTCGCCATTACTCCTGCACAATATCGTCGTTAATTGAAACAATGAAGTTTAACAATCTGACTCAAGAAAATGTATTTTTGACTCAATTTAATTTATTATTACTATAAAATGTATTTTTGACTCCAATTTAGTTTATTATTACTATACGTGCATACGTTAATATGGACGTTAATATGTTTATTTTGAAACTAATTACAGAAATAAATTACTTTACATTTTGATATACATGGAAGTTAAAAATAACAGAATGATATCTAATTCAAGAGATTAGATTACTATTGCTGCTCTGATATTTAACAGTATACCTGTCTCGATTCGATTTAATCTCTGTTACTTAATATCATTTAATTTATTTCTAATGCCGATATAGAAACGCGAAACATTGTAACGGGGTTGTCTCTAAGGGTTGTCTGTATTGCTAAGTAGTTATTAATTTCATTTCCAATATGCAGCTCCGAACAGCCTCTCGTATGTTTGACAGCTTCTATAATTCTATAATTAATTCAATATTATTTATGAATTTATGGCAAAATATGTTTTTATGGAAGAATAATATCACGGTATCTCAGATTGGTGTAATTTATTGCATATCGAATAACATGTTATTTAATTGACACATAAAAAAGTATCTTTTATGACACGTAATAGAACTTAGAACGCATTACTATTAACTAATAAGTACGAGTTTCACGAGATATAGTTTGCCTTTTTCCTGTTGCGAGCTCTCTGAAAGAAATCGCTCCCGACAAATCGTCGAGTTGACCCTAATTGCGTGGAAGCCAAAGAGAAACCATGTCGACGACGTGGAGGCGAAGTCCTCTGTACAAAACGAAGCCAATGAATTTAGTAATCCGCTCTGTCGGCGAAGTCGTTGTCCAGGACAGGGCTGGGATAGGTACGCGAAGCAGGATGTCTCGGTGGAAAAGCGATCCTTATCAGTCGTAAAAACATGTATGCACCGACTGTCGTAGAGAAATACGAGCTAACCGCGAACATAACCCACGCCCGACGAATGGAACGTTAATGTGTCAGTTAATTATCTGTAAAGTCTTGGGGAGAGAAAGAGAGAAGATTCGTTTTTGAGTGCGGTCGTAAAGCGTGGGCGAGTCGGACACGCTCGTGAAAATACAGGAACGACGTGCATCTCCCCTCGATTTTGTCATCGAAAAAATGCCGCCGCTGTTTACGGATCCTGAGAGACTGTTAGCTCACGGGAGACTCGTTGTCGAGCCAGATGAATGATAGACTCTTTGTTAGTCCAGCCGAAAATATCAATTTTATTTCGTAATTTTTTTATTCATTAATAGCATATAATTTCATTCGTTATACATTAATAGTGCAGTACAATACTGCAGTACTATTATTAACAAATATTAATAACGAATATTATTAGTCAATAGAATTGTATTATATATAAACTGTAAAAAAATTACATGCAAAATTACAACAATTATAACAGGTAATTTTGGGATCCACTCTTAAAGATGTATATTTACGTATATTTAAAATCATAACTTACAAAGATTACATGGATTTGCCTGCAAGATTCCACGTGAATGTTTGTCACATCATTTTTATTCTGAAGTATCCACCAGGTATGAAAATTGTAAATCCGAGAAGATAGCGTATTACGCGAAGAGCAAAACGTGGTAGAGGACGCGAGCGAATTTACGGATTGATCTCAGCCATGATCCTCGTGTCGCGTTCGAAGGCACGCTTCGATGACTCAGATCCATTCTAGTTAGGATTTCGCGTATCCTTAGCTCGACGAGCAGAAGCAACAGAATCTGTACGCAAACATGAGCAGCGTGCATTTTGTATTTTCCTTACAGATACTGCGTTATACGATTGAATTTTACTTAGCCATTCATAAAATAAAATAAATAAATTCTTCTAGCTTTGACTTTTACAAATGAAAAAAATTATATATTGTCATTTTTTATGTACAAAACGATATAACGATGTACTTTTTTTTTTTATTCAACTGATTGCATAAAACGGAGATTAAAAATTGTGTAAAATTCGTATGAGATATTCAATTTGCTTCTATTCTTCTGTTTTACTGAATTCAGTTACTCATTGAGAGAAACTGAAATATAAGAAATCTTTCTGAATGTTCACCGTTCACTGTATCGACAGACGTCGCAGATAAGATAACCCGGAATTATAGAGGGCTTTATTCGAGGATCGTCTATCACGCGACGTTTGGATTTATTACGCTGTATGTAGTGACCGGTCGACTTTCCATTTATCAGAATACGATACCTGTAGCATTTCGGGCGTGGATAGCCGTGCGAAACAACCGCAAACTTCGATCTACCGCGAACAAATGGACGGAGTTTCGCGAAAGAAACGGAAAAATCACAATGGAAGGCAGCGTCGGATGCTCCGGCATTCCCTTCCTATTGTCCGACGACTTGTGAAAAATGCGCGCTGATTTTCCGTAACAATGCTGACGAAAGGAGGATTTTACTGATCGCAGCCAGACTAAAGAGACCGTGAGATATTCTGGCTGCATCCGAGATGATATCCCAACCGTTTATGGATACAATGAATAACATATAACGTGTATAATATATTTTAGGAATACTGTGTTTAAGATTATAGATCCTATTAATATTATAAATATGATATTATATTTATATATAATGTAAAATATATATACATAGAATTTTCTATAATGTATTCTCCAAATCTATATCAGTGAATAGTCACTGATAATCGGTGAATAAAATGAGAGATCCGTAACCTAGCTAATCTTTATGTGATTTAACTAATCTTGTTTTGGTGCATAAATCCAATGAATATAGTATTAGAAGATTGAAATTAATGTGCAAATATCAATATTTTAGTTACATAACTGTTCAAACATTCTTTCTTTTTAAAGTTCACTGATTATTCAGTGTCAAGTACTACTGAGTAATTAGTGACTATCCACTGATTCGGATTTAGAGAGTATATATTCTAATTCCTCCTATGATTTTTTAAAAATGTTTTACGCAAGTTTTTCACGTGAACTCTTCTTTGTATGAATGAAACGAGATAAATCGGAGATATGAAAAAATATGAAGTATCCTTGAGAAGAATTCCCGGTAATTCAAATAGATACATTTCTTGGAAAAAAAAGATGAAAGGTACAACAGTCAAGCGCCTGTTCGCCATAGTCGAAAGTGGATATCCACGGTTTTGATTTGTGTGACTTCGTTGTTTTAACGTGGGACCACTCGATGTCCCTCGAGTGGGAAGAGCTAGAAGATGTTCATCGTCGAGAAGAAGACCCTATATGGGATGTTCATGCAACTCTTGTCGTTCTAGGATGTCTCTCTTTACCTTTGCCAACGAATCTCCCGAGATTTTGGTTTATAAAAATACTAAAGTAAAGTCGTCCAATAAATCCTTGGTTGTCTGCACGTCCATTGTACATCTCGTTTCACCGCTACACGTATGTCAAAACTAGACTACGAAATTCTTTTCCGTAGAAAAGAATACAATATTTCTCTACATAACGTAACTTATATAAAAAAAAAATCTATATTTGGATGAAATTTTTTCCCCGAATATATGAAAGGTTCTAACGCTGATATAACTATGATCCACTCGATGCTACAAATGCTTCGAAGTATTTTTTGATTGATCAATTAGTGAAATTCTTTCTTCCAATTGGTTAACCACATTCCTTGAAACACATTCCTTGAAACTTTGTAGCGCCAAGTGGAGACCCAGTCTCATTTATAACGAATTTTCCCTTAGAAAATATTTTCTCGAAGATAATGACAAGATACTTATTCGAATATTGGTCCTGGCATGTTCGCGTGTTCTAAATTTTTTGAAAAGACCGAAAGCCACACACATCAAACTGAACTCGTTTCCATCACACGCCACTCAGGATTATGTCCAATCATGTAACGGAGAACAATGCTGTAGAATGATCCAGCACCTTTATAGTTCGAAACGGATCATAATCAGCACTTAAGCCGAGTACTTTCGTGACGGAATGAAGGAGACAGGTCCGTTCCTCATTGTCCTCGTAAACGATTTTATTTGACCCTCGGATTACCGAGTTGAAAAGGAAAGGCGCGCGCAAACACTCGAGAGGACTGTTTAGACGTTCCAGAGGTGCCATTAAAGTCCATTATTGTAGGCAAGAGGAAAGGATTGGTCGTTAAAGAAACGTTTTCAAAGTTACCGGATGATGCAGCCGGAACGCATGAAAAGTATGCACGGAGGGTCAATATTTCTTCGGGCCGAATAGCGCGTTTGTCTCCGTTGAGACAGGGCACGTCAAGAATATTACACTTCTTTTTTATTACGCGGCGTTTATTTAAGTATCACCGTCAAAGAAGCATTATATATATATATATATATATATAAAAGTTCTCCCTAGAGAAGGCGCGTGTGTCAGATTTATCTGATGACGTAATCGGTAATTAGACAGCCGTATGCATGATGCATTTTTTTTTCTGCTACCAAGCGGTTGATGTGGTCAGGTCAACCCGATGATCTCCAAATGATCGATCGTCCGTACAAAGTGCATTAGCATAACTATCAGGACGCGGCTATGGCGTGCAGTGACATCGGCATTTGTTCATCTTGGCTTCTAATCTCGCTCTTTAAACGAGTCGTTAGTCTTTCTCAAAGCATATGCCCGCGTCGGTCTAAGAAACGCGCGCTGAATCATTCGGCTGACGTAGTGAAAAGGCGAACAAAGCACGGCATAATTCGCAGTTGGGACATTTCCAAGTGTAATTACCCTTACGTCCGCTGAATTACGCGTTGAACCCGCGTACCCGCGTACGATCTTTACCACCGTCGCGTGTTTAATTAACCTGGCTCGATAATTTTAATTTTCCTCCAAATATTTAGAACACGAATGCGCAGTAACATACAAATGCTGGAACGCTCTAATCATTAGTCCCGTTACGAGCTTCAACCGTGAAACGCAATATCGTAACGTAGTTGCGTTATACTATGTTAACAGAACACGCACCGCATGCTCGCTTTCATGCACGATTAGTAAACAAATTGACGTTTATTCAAATTAATATAATTCGCTTTGACTCCGTAACGCGCGTTAGAATTACTGCATATGCATACAATATCGTTTCCACGTTTCGAGCTGTTGTTTCTAGTTCTAGTGATATCAAGGAGGCTGTAATCTCGAATTTTATAGGAAGGTCTACTATCGAAAAGCATCTTCAGAAGTATGTCAGAGTATTATACTCCAATATGAAAACATAAAAAAATAAAATCCAACATTTGTAATATAAGTTATATTAATGAATCTCACGCGGTAGAGTTACTTTTCCTTACTGCCATAGTAATGTACGATGTAAAAAATGTCTTACGTTACCAGAGTTAATAGCCGACATTTTTCAATGTCGCACGTTAAGGGACGCCTAAAAGCCGATAATTCTGTCAGCGTCAATCAGTCTTTATGTTCTTCAACTTACGAGTCGTGTACACAATCCCTTCGCGCCTAATTAATCACTTCTATGGATCGTAGATTTATTTACGAGTACACTGTATAGATGCTCGATTCACATTCTCTCTTTATATCCGTAGATGCTCGCGGCACGTATTAGTCGTTGATGTGATTTATCATTGCGTGATGAATGTGCAAGGATAACGAGCGAACGAAAAACGATCATCCAGATGAACCGTAGTTATCTAGAAAGATTATCCACTGTGCGAGAATGTTATCTATTTTTTCCCTTCTTTACTAAGAGCATAAAAAATACGAAAAAGCAATATCTCGTCGATGTACGAATTAATGAAAAACGCTAATAAAGAATACAATTCTAATTATTAAAAAAGATCAAAAATATTCGCTGGTGGTTTTGAGACATCCCGTATATACAGGGATGAAAAGAATATTCGCGTATGAGCCCCTATCGATTTCGTTACTATTTACAAAAACGAACCTAATGCAAATAAATGGATTTTCGATGAACGGGGTGAGCCGAAAAGTGCAGACACCGCGAATCGATGCGCCGCGGGGGACACAAAAGCGGGTGGAAAATCGAACCGTCGATGCACATACATGTATACGCCGCTTATGCATCTAATGCATATATATATAGTGTCCCAGAACTGTCGTTACACTTTTATCCATGAGAGTTTCTCAAGCTATTTCGAGTTGAGAGTAATAAGAGAGAGTGTGAAATAAAACTCGACTATTTAGAGATTTGGGACGGAAATTCATTAAATAAGAAAGGAGTTAAAAATATTCGATATTATTGGTAACAATTACTAAAACTTTCAAGAATATAAATCGAATCCCTTTTAGTATTCTTTCGAAATTGTGAATTCTTAGTTATCTTGAATTCTATTCAAAGTCTCATTTTTGCTTGCTTTTAATAAAATAGTTATTGATAGTTGGTGCAAAATATCTTTTTCGTTACCTCCGAATATCTACCGTTAAAAGGATAATTCCGAGACACCCTGTACACGTCCGTTTCTATACGTATATCACTACTTTGTGCAATAAAATACAGTGACGCGCGTAAAACGTCGATGCGTCCGGGAGGGAAGCAGCAAAGAACAACAAGCAACGACTCAAGCCGAGGCGATTTACATGCATAAACTGAAACCCTCGAATCCTCTTTCGTCTATCCCATGCCGTCCCTTTTCTATCGGCCGTGCCATAATCGTTGCCAGACTGCTTTTACTTTCGAAAAAATTTGTTATTCAATCGTTGAGGTAACGCATAGCTCATAAAAAACGAACGTCCCCGTGCAATAAGTAACTCTTTAACAAGACTTGTTTAAGTCGTTAATCAAAAGGCAAGCGCGTGCATGCAAGTATTGGCGTTTATTTTATAGACGTCCTTAGCTTTCGTAGTATTTCACCGGAACAGCCTGTTATCTTCAAACGCCCTTTAGAAGAGCCAGTTGAGTGATGTCGGACAAGCGAGAAGCAATAAAATCAAAGCGGTCTCTGACTTCTAGTAAAGGAGTAGCGCAGGGAATAAAAGAAGAACAAGGTGTAGCCGGGAGGAAGGAAGATAAAGTGCGCGCGAAGCAGAAGGGGTGTTACAAGATCTCGGGATCGTGCTCTTTGCAGTTTTCGTGCGTTCTTAAAAGTAGTTAGATTTTGTTAGAGAGTGTGTCTTTTCCTTTTCACAAGACGAAGATATAATAAGTGTATACGTTGCCCTGTGAATCTGTCCCTGTGATAAATTGAAACCGTGTAGAAATCTGTCGCGAACGCATTTTTGCGTTCCTGCTTTGTGATCTCTTCGCGCGCGTAACTCACATGGACGGCGGAATTTTTTAAAGGGAAAGTGACGCGAAAACGTGGGAGAAATTCTATCAGACGTAACGCGAGGGAGAAGATTAACGCGCGCAACGTCTCGTTCGCGTAAAAGTAACAAAGTGAAAGACCGTGGCGGCGGCGAAGTCGAAACGAGAACCGACGTTTCAAAGGGAGGAGAAGCAGCAAGGGGGTTAAAACTTAAACCGAAGCCGGGGACTCGCGGTTCTTAAACTCTGCTTTTCATGTCGCCGTCGCGTCTTAATATTTCCGCGCCCTCGGAATCTCGCGCGTTCTCGACGGCGCGGTGTATCCCTGGCTTGAAACACTTGTTTAAACGTCGTCGTGTACAAGCAAACACACGAACAAAGTGCCGTCGAGTGGTTGGAGCACAGCTCGATGTCTGAAGGATCTCGCAAACAGTTCATAGGATTAAGTTTATCTTTAGAAAAGACGACGCGTTTGTCAGGTTGTTATCGAAATTTTACGTTTATTATTAAAACGGAGAGTGGGAATAATAAAATAAGAGCAATAAAACCAATGTAATGTTATTACTTAGAATTTGGAATAGGATTATCCCTTTACATTGCTCAAAATTGTAATGCAAGCTACACTTACGATAGTTATATGAATCTCTTAACCCAGGTGTTCGCCTGATTTTTTTTATAAACATAAATGGTGGAGTGTTTTACACTCTAATTAAAATCATTAATGAAATTATTAATTGTTAATATATTTTGATCACATTATTAATATATTGTACATTGTATATTATTCATTTTTTATTTAATTACAATTTTGTAAAAAAAAGAAAGTAAAAATCAAACAAATAATAAATAGATTAAGCACGTTTAGCTACGTTTAGTAGATTATTATGATAATATTTCTAAAAAAAAATAAAATTTATGCAACACTTTTGCGGGGTTTTTTTGAGACTAGAATTGAATATCTAAAGTTTCGTAAAGAATAGTTATTGGAAAAATGAAAAAAAAAAAACGTTAAACAGTATCTAGTATACAAAACAATATTTTACAATTCATATTTTTTCGCTGCAGGGATATAAAAATACTCCAGGTGACTATTTTTCTGAATTAAAAAACTCTTGGAACATAGACATTATGACAGTCATATGTTCATCACAAAAAAATATACCTGCTCTGATTGTGAGAAGTGGAATAATGTTTCACTCATAAATACGTCATAGATACGTAGCGGAGTTGTGACTGGAAGCTACGTTGAACTATAAAATAAAAATAGATGAAATTTGTAGCAATGCCCAGACTAATTAATATTTACAGGAATAATTATCTACCCGCACGTAAAATAATATTTATATATTTTTATATATTATTATATTTATAAATACTCAAATCCGCAAACAAAATGAAACATGATAATTTACTCATGGTTGCATCACTCGATGCTCTCCTCCTTTTACTCCTCTCAGATTCATTCGTTGTACAACACAGCACTCGCGAAAACACGGTTTATTATGATCGCGCGTACTAATTACCAGAATAGAATAATTACATGGAACTTTGTACAACATTCCTCGTTAATCACACGCGACATGCTCTTTACTATTGTACGTTGCGACGGCATGTAATGCGAAAAGAATACGAAAGTGCATTACATGATCTGTTCAACGTTCGCAAATTAGTACGATGGACAATCGAATCAATCGAGAGAGTTAATTTATCGTAGCCGACAACGGCGATAACTGTTAATTGCATGCAGAGGAATATCGCGTATTCTCTTAGCTCTCGACGAGATCGCGTTTCGATGGGTAATGACAATACACAACGGCTCTCTCGAGTCCCACTCGAATAACAACGTAGCTTCGGGCTTTGCATACGACGATCTTGCATACGCTGTAAAAACAAACACCGTGGCCGTGCCGTGGTTGTTTTGTCGTTCCGAAATATGTAACGTTTTATAAAATATGTTTACACTGAATATTCCGTTCTTCACGTTTCAAATTACTTATTACTAAACGTCCGATACATCACGAATTTTCCGTAATTTTAATTATTATTCGATCCGATTATTCGTACGTTACTCCGCATTTGCTCCGAGATTAATGATAAACAAATTACATTTAACTCAACGAAAGATTCAAAGCGCGTTGTAGAGTATATTCCAAATAATTCTAATAATTATTGTGAATATTGAAATAATGATTTGTCATTCTTTGTCGATTCAGGTCAAATAATTAAATTGCACAAAATATTCTTTTAACCTTTAGGTCGCCGGAAAACCGATATATCAGCTCGTTTTAATTTCACGATGTAGTTAACCTGAAACGCTATATTTGAGTTTAATTATACCATTCTGAATGTATATATAGACAAATCGCTCTCAAACTCTCTACGTCCACGTTAGCTCTGGGTAAAGTCAAAGAAGAGTTCTATCCAAGATTTATTTCGCTGCTGTTTTACATGCAATAATGGCTTCAGCATTCAAAATTATCATTTTCTGACCTCACCACAGTATTTAGCGGCTTTAAGAACCATTATATACAGATTATTTACAAATAAAAAAAATTTTAATTTTTTTCACAATCTTCCTCGTCGATATATCGACTCAAGCCGATGATGCAAACATTATATATATATCCTTGATATAAACACATGTTTTTGTTATTTTTCAATGAGGTTTTGATGACCTTTGCCTAATGCCAGCTGTCTAAAGGTTAAATAAGTAACCGTCGTCTTCTCTTAATTCGCGTACGAATTGTTAAGCGCGGATGTCAATTGTACCTACAGGCTGAGCTCTCATTCATCAAGAGAATTATCACGTTTGCAGTCTCTCTCTTGACTGATCGCGTTTCGAGTGGTAATACGACGACATACGCAGTGCTCGTGCCGCTACCTGCTCGTTTGAATGGCGTCGCCCAAATGACAACAGGATGCACGGCGAAATTGCTTACACGCGCAGTATACCATAACACAAACACCAAAGCTCTATACGCCAGCTAGGCATTCTCGTCGTAGAATAGATTTAACGTATTTTGAATTAAATGTATTTGAAATACCTCGCGCGCGTTTCTCCAATTCTAAATTAGTTATATAACACGGAATGGCTCACGGCGCTATCTACTCGCTCGAGTTTCACTGTAAATGATAATACAGCGCGCAACAGCATACGTTGTAACGTGTTGTGTGTTACTAAACAAACAGACTTCAATGTACAACCAGTCTTGTTGCCATAAAATATTTAACGCGGCTAAATAAATATTTAAAAAATTTCACGAAATAGTTACCTAATGTACCTTTCGTCTTTATATTTTTAAATTAATTCCTATATTATACAATTATTATTTTTAGATTTTTATATAAAACAGAAGTGAAATATTGTATTTAATAAATCTTGATTTTAATAAATCACAAAAATTAAATTAAATCTCCATAAAAAATATCGTAGATTTAATTGAATTTATTTAGTCATCACTTATTATTTTGTATATTTTTCATATTTTTATGTTCAATAAAATTCATGACATTAAATAATAATAATTGTTTTTTAAATAAAAATTGATGATTTAATATCAACAAAGCTAACAATTTTATTTTAACTGTCTTGAATTGATAATCGTTAATCACAGTATAAAAGAAGTTGAGATTCTCGGGAATCCATATTGTACGAATTGTAAGATTAAGAATGACTCGAAGTTTTTTCTCGACGCGCTATTATCTGTCGCATACCGATAATTAGCGAGTGCCAGCCGCGAATTACGAAGGCGAGGGGTTAATATTCCTGTCCACAACGTATGAAATCTGTCGCCGGAACTTTTTTGCATCCCGAAAACGAGAAATCGCGCGCGGCACGATGGCGAAATCAAAGCTATTATAATCCACGGAAGCGGAGACCTCGCACAGTTGGTCTAAAAGAAGAAGCGAAAGATAGATAAAGCACGTCGGGCAGGAAAGGCGAGAGGCGCCTTCGCGAACACTTTGACTTCTGTGCGCCTCCGTTTCGCTCCTCGCATTCCATCACTCCGCGTCCGGGCGCCTTAACAAGCCTCTAATGAGGAACGGGTGTTACTCGTGTCCGTCGCGGTACTTTTGCGCAATTACCATTTATCACATCTGCTCCTCTCCACCATTTTGTGCCCTCTCGGGCCTCCTTTCTTTTTTTCTCCTACGGTTTTTTCTCCCACTGTTCCGTTCTTTCTACGACCGCGACGTCCGCCTGTTCTTATTTTCGTTCCACACCGATAGGAAGGCTCTACGATGAGACGACATATCCGGTGCGCCACGCGCCGACTTTTCACCCTCGATGCCGACGAAGGTCGCGGATCGTTTAAAATGTCGTAAATTGAGTTATGTGGATTCCTCATGGATTCCATTAGTTTATGGGCTTTCAAGCTTAGAATTTATGTATATTCCAGGAAAATATAAGTCACTTAGGTATTAAAGAATAGATTTAATAAAATATAAAAATTTAATAAAATTTGAAGCGATGCTGAGAAATGTCTTTAAAATTTAAGTCTTTTAAATTCATGAAATTTCTATTATGTTTTTTGTAACGCGACACAGAGTGCGGAACAATCATGAAATATTGATGTATCAACGAAGTAATAAATTTACATCGCCGCACACAAGATGTATAACGTTGAGTCACCGGTGCAATTAATCTATGTCTTGAAAGACATATAGATTATACGGTTACATTCATCGAGATCAACGATCTAGAGATAAACTCGCGGAAACATTATTTATGCATGTAAACGAATAGGATAACTATTTTGCGGCATATAGATTCGAGATTTGCGCTGGAAACTCGATCGATCTGTATGTTAACCGTATGTTAATTTGAACGGATTCTGTAACTATCTTAAATTCGTTATTCGTTAACGGAAAACTGGCCCGGGTTTGTACGTCGTTTGTGTTCCAATTAGTTTTGATTTGAAATCATTATCGGTCTATGCATCATGCATGCTGGACACGAAAGATAAATTGCGTCAAGTGTGTACGGTTTCTATCGTATTGATTATTGCGTTTTCGTGTTGTTCGCGTCCGGAGTGATTTCCGATTTCGAACTTTCCTCCAGTCGCGAACGCAAGTGTCCTTTTCGATCGGGACGAAAACGAAATGTAGAACGAGGACAAAAATAGTAGGAAAACGAATAGAAGTGGGTCAATCGTGACCGGGAATGAGCCTCGCACAGTTTTGTCCTCGCACAGTATTTCGTTGGCGTCGAACTTAGGAATTTCCGATTCCCCGACGATATCATTCCAGTCGGTCAAACGGTGTCTGCGTCTTGGCGAAAAGTCGGTCAGTTGGCGAACAATCGGTTCTTGGGCGGAAGAGAAGAGGGCGGAAAAATAAAAGGAATCGGACTAGGGTATTGTTTTTTTTCCAGCACGGTTATTTCCTCTCAAAATTCCAGAATATAAGGTAGAATTCGAGAAATCTCTTCCTGGTTTTATTCGCTCTGCTCTGATTTTACAGCGCAGCTACCGGAAACGGAACGATCATAAGAAAGCAGGTTGAACATCTAGAATGAAATCGAAAATGATTTTACATTGCGGCGATCAGCGATTCCGGCGATTGTCGATTTCGAGGATTTTCCTGGACGCCGACATCATTTCTGTCGGTTTGTAACTCTGATCGTAATTCTGGCAGTTAAAACGCTCGCGGAACTGGCAGTCGTTTATTCAGGAAAGAAAGGGATGGCAGAACCAGAATGCAAATTAGATAAGACGGATTCGACGTAATTTTCTACCCGTTAAAACTATCACTAGAAATTCATGAATGCCATATTTATTCATCACGATCAATATTTAAGAATATAAATCTCTCTCTCTCTCAGATTATATTTAGATATCATCGTAATAAAAAAAAATTACAGTAATAATGCATTTTCTTTATAAGAATTAAATAATTTTTTAAATAAATAGATAAATCAATAGTTAAATTAATATTATGCATTTGCAGATCTTACTCTTTTATAAAATTATTTTCTAAAATAATATATTCATAGTTTTTTTTTTAAAATATTTTGAATTCGTGCTTTGTAGATGAATTTTTTTTATCAAATCTGAAAAAGATGACGCGCTTTCGTTTAGCTCAGTTATTAACACTAATTGAACGTCCCATTTGCCGATGACAATCAATTTTGAATTCGACAACGTTCTTTTATGCCCGTGATGGATGTTCTATTCTTCGGCACGCGCACGGTTCCCTCATCCGAGGATAATCGCGGGGTGGGAAAGGGTGAAAACGTGAAATGGATGAAGTAAGCGGTCGGGAAGAGAAGAGGATGGGCGGAATCTGGAAATAGGACAGGACCAAATCGGAAATCAGGTTTACACGACCGTTCAACGTTTTTACAATTCGGGGAAACGCGAGGATTTCGCCTGGCTGTCGCTATCGTTCCGGTTGGCTAGAAGCAAATCTACGCCGTTGAAAAGTCGACCGGTAGCCATTTCTTCAGAGACGAACGGGGTGATAAGGGACGCTTGGACGGGAGTAGATCCAGGGATTCTCTCGAAACGGTTATTTCCCCGTTCATTAACTTTTACGGACTTCCTCCTCGAGCGAGTTCTTGCTTTTCGCCTGGTGTTTCTCTGCGACGGTTGCTTCGCGATTTTCAATGGCGTGCGACCTCATTACCGAAATGGCGCTCATTATCGTTGTAAGCGTGGCGGATAAGCGAGGACCAGTCAGAAGGATGCAGAGAGGAACGTGTCGACTACAAGCTTGGCGAGTTTTGTCACAATGTTGCACACCAGGGTAGATCCTCATAAAAAGAACCGCTTGCTTAATGACCACCAGTTATTTAGCTGCACATATAATCATTCGGGCGACAGGATGGGAAAAGCATGGCATAAGAGGAACTATTGAGACCGAGAATGCCGAGGATCCTTCGACGGATAAAGTTTCGCAAACTGCTTTGAATAAGAGACGAGAGATCCGAGAAAACTCGACGATCATGTATCTCGATCTGTATACATACGTCTGGCTTTAGTGACGCTTCTAACACGCGGAGATGCTCGAATGACACACAGAATGATAGTCACATGAGAAATGAAATAAAAAGTTTTGCTTTACACGATAATGAATACAACCGGATAATTAAGCGGGTGTTTAAATCTTTAAATGCTGCCACCGCGATATCTTTATTACGTTAGTGGCGTACACGAGTACGTCTATTTTAGATGAGTGCGACCACCGTTTCTCGTTACTTCATCTGGTGTAATACAATAAAATAAAATTTATCGTCAGCGGCGTGCACATCAACAAATTTTCATTTAGCTGACGCATATCAAGCTCGTGCAACAACGTGCATCATGGTCCCGTCTGCGAAGAGTATATAAAAGCTACACTTCGTGCGCGCGCTCGGTATATATTAAATACAAGGTTCATACATTTTGTGGATTATAAAAGCAGTAATCTTACCCCAAAGGTTGTAAAAATATTTGATTAAAGTTTTTAAATTAATATTTATTTATTAAACATTTGAGTAGAAAAATATTTCATCGACCAACTAATAAGAGATTAAGCTGAAATTTGCATTTTCCTTCGTTCAATAAAAAAAAATACTGATAAAAGAAAATATTGTCCAAGATGACGAGCTTTTCTTTCATTCTTGCTCTTTTTGTCTCATCCTAAGAAAGCTTGAAAAAAAAAAAAAAAAAATCCAATCGATCATTGCGCATCGAAGGTCTCTTCCCTGCATAGAAGGAATCTTATCGGCGACATTACCGAACGTTCCCTGTAATTCGCGGGGCATATCGATAATCAAGATACCAAAGCTGAGAGATTAAACATCAGGTACGCGTGCAAAGACCCAAGGAAGAATGGCATTTGGTGGAACTCCTCTCAACAATGCTTTCCCTTTCTCGTTCTTCTTCGCAGTTTGCTCACCATTCTTCGTTCGCCTTGTGTCAGCGAGTGTCGTCTGTGTTAAATAGCAATAGGATTGCGCAAGTGAGACTACTTGAAAACATTTGCCCGTTTGCTCGTCCTTCCTTTTGTCGCGATTCATTCGGGCTTCCGCATAATGACGTCTCGCGTCTATGGAGCAGCCATAGTCGCATTCACGAAGAGGAAAGGACGCATCGCTATGTCGTGTACCACGTTACATTGCGTCGCTTTCCGTCTTTTCCTCTTCCGGCGGTTTAATTGTTGCATTAACATTTGCCTCGCGGGTATCGACTTGGAACGTCGTCACGTAAATAATACAATTACGGCTAAGGTAACGCGTATCGATTCGTAGTCGTCTCGTCAAGCTAATGGTTCTTTCGCCATTTCGTGTCTGCCACCGATTTACCCGAAACATTCAATTTAATGGAATATTTATTTCGTTTACTAGGAATATTACTTATATTAAGGGAATTGTGTGTTATATATTTTACATAACAATGGAATAAATGTATTTCGCTTTTCTAGTCGAACATATTAAACTTGCAGATATCAATTAGATTTTTTTACCATTACGTAAATGAAGTCGATCTAATTCCATCAATAGTAATGAAGTAAATATTAATTTACTGTAGCTATACATGTGCTGAACGTAGTTATTAATTAACTCTACAATTAATGTTGGTGTAACATAATGTTTATTTAAGATAAATAATTTATACGATATTATAAATGTAAAGTCTATGAATACCGTCATATTTGTTGATTATAATGAAAAATTTGTTCATTAGCCTCAGGTTGCCCCGTGCGAGGGCTAATACACTGTAAAGCCAGTTTACCTAGACCAAATTTGCATTCGCGAATAATATGCTCATAGGTTATGGTCGCTATATTTGTAAAATCAAAATACGGCTACGGTGTTATACATAATTTCTGAGATATTTAACGGTAGAGGCTCGCCAGTGTTTGAATTTAACGGAGATTTTTTTTTTAACCGTAAAAAAGCAAAGAGAAGGATATTGCACGAGCGCGCACCGTTAAACAACATACACTTTCATGATTATTCGTAAATACGATCGCATAATCGCGGAGAGGGGAGGGGGAGGGGGAGGGGGGAGGGGGGGTGATCGCTTCCGCAAGACTTCGCGTTCGAATACCCGACGGCTACGCCCATGGCTCGGTAAACATGCCTACATGTATGCGGTCCGGTGTACGGTCGAATAAACCGGGGAAGAGTTTGTGCAAGCCAGTCTCTCATTAGGTTAGAGCAAATTAGCACGCGAACCCAAACACACACCAGTTAGACCCCGCACACGACCCCGCCGAGCCAACCCGCGACCTCTCCGGGGAGACGTTCCGTTTCGAGATTGATTATCCCCTATCGGCTCGTGCAGCGTTTCCTCCCGGCCGAAACTTAGCGGCCCCCGGCATCGATAATGCAGAGAGTGCACAACCGGCGGTGCTTCGGCGGGCAGGCAGTTGTTTCTGGTTTCGGGTAAACAGGAAGTGTGGAGACCGTAAATTTTCCCTCGGTTGAGGATCATAGATCCTGCGCCAAGGATATACAAAGCGAGCATACCAGGTCGGATAAGGCCTTTTGTGGCACACGGTCGATCAATCGGCGACTATTCCCGTAAGACGGCCCTCTCTCCACTTCCCTTCTCCATTCTTCGAAAAGTTTCAGACAGTTTGTTTAACTTCCCGTCGCGAAGGTCTCACGTTATCGAGAAGCAAGCGAGGAAGCTTTACCAGTTATGCGGTAATTACTTTCCAAGATATTGTAATCGGTCTTGCGTTTTATTAAATAAACAGCTTATTGTACGTGGTGTAAACCTTTACGAGATTTTATTGCGAAAACTCCTCGTTACCTTTCGCTAACCGGTTCCCTTTTCCGCCGCAACGCGAGTTATTATTCACCGGAGTCCTCCGCGGTACAATCAAGTTATTCGCGAGTAAAACAAATCTCTCGACTCCACATTTCTGAGGAGATGCTCTAGAAAAAGAGGGGAGGGAAAAAAAAAAGGAAAAACGAAACTTCACCTTTATTGCGTACCGCTTGACTGGACAGGACAGGATGGGAAGTAATACGAGAAAGCAGCGACAAAGGGAGACGGATAATTGCTCGGAGGGATACGCAGGAATTCTTCCTCCGCCTTTCGAAAACCTTATGCTGTATGTAATTTCGAGAGAGAGCAGTATAAACGTCAGTGGAAAAATTAATGCTCGTCCTGAGACACGTATCGTGGAAGATGACGTTGATAAGTCGCGATAGAGATATGTGCTCCAGAAATAGCGAGAGGGAAAACTGCGATGAGGGAAGTAGGGAGTACTCGAAAAGGGGCCGGAGATCATCAAATCGGATTTTCAAAGCTCAGTTAATGTATACGATTTCCAGGGGGCGAATTACCGGGCAAAAAGCGAGGGATGGAGCACGAGGGAAAGGTATCCTTGCGACTGAGATCGACCACATAACTTTGAGATTAATTAAATTTAAGCGCTGTTAAAAGGATTAATTAGTAGTACGTACTTCTGCGAGGACACCGAAGCTCGGCACAGAATTATGCCGAGACGAAAGTTTCGCCGAAGAGGGATGAGTCGACGGTTAAAGTTAGGGGTTCGTTTGCGCTGCCCGAAGCTTGGAGACTTGGACAGTTGATTCCGAGCGAATAGGTTGGGAGTCGTATCAATTGCAACTGCAAATGTTTTGCGAAAGATATTTCGAGGAAAATTAATAACTGTAAAGGAGAAGGAAAGCTAGACGTATCGCGATATATTATGTATATCTTTTCAAAAATTCTTGATATTTGTGTTTACTAATCAAACTCGTGATCAAACATCAATTTATAAAATCGTACCTCGATACCACTAAACTTCAAACGTTAATAATGTCACATGCGTATTTCTCGCTGCCGTAATAATACTGGCCGCCATCATCGAACTGTCCAACGCACAGTATAACGTGATAACAACGAAAATACACTATATTGCGCATTGGCTATTGTAGTGTCAACCTATTGTCAATCTCAAGTTCTCAGGTATTATCTTACCAAATATGCTGCCTCCCTGCGAAAGTGATACTGCCAAGAACCACTCAAACTCGAGTATCTTGTACCTATACCTCGCAGGAGTAACGGCTGAAGTACTCTCTAAAGCGGGCGAACCGAATGCCGAACGGCTCAGTGTCGGGACAGCCAATTCCAGTCTGTTAAGTATGCTTCGCGGTTTGAGAACTAATACTTGCCGGGATGTTACTAGCTAGCCGAGGCGTCTCATCGCATTACGGGAAAGTTCAATTGCGGAAGGATGCACATTCATATTCTGAGGTCGGTTTACGATCCATAGGACACTACGAGGAAGGGGTTTCAATGCTCGCCTGCGATCTACTATTTCTTTGAGATGTGTATGAAACATTTATTTCACATATATGAAATCATCACGAACATTGGAGAAATGCCTTTTAAAATCTACACTGAGAAAAATGTTTGGTACGTATAATCATTTATTTTGTTGATATGTAATCACAAAAACATAAAAAATTATGTTGTTCTGATTAAAGTTTGATTAGGACAGCATAATTTTAAAAAATGAAAAAGTAAGAAAGTTTTGGTTAGTCACATATCAACGAAATAAATGGTTACAATATTTCTCTTAGTATATTTTTGCAGAAATCGCAAGAGAGAGGTAACGCGCGAGAGATACTTATAACATATTATTCCGAAATGATGCAGGTTAGTCTTTTTATACGGTGGAAGATTACTTCAATTTTTTGAATCCATCGTACGACGGAAAAGCCGAGCCGTGATTAATTCGCGAGCTCGCGAAGAGCGCTACAAAGGTGGCCCTTTTATCTCTGTCCAAACGTGAGCGGCCGATTCATGCATGCCTTCATGTTGAAAAAGAAAAAAAAATGCTATTTTGTTCAGGAAGCATTTAGCGACGTACGTTTTTAAATAACGGACAATGGCCTCACTAATCGCTTAAAACGATGAACTCTGTGAACACGGAAATCTACACAGAATATCAATAATAGACATCGATAATATTCGATTGCCTTTAGTTATCCGTTATTTGCTCGGTTCAACGGAAAGGAGCGAGCAAGAGAGGTCTCCGGCGGATCGCTTTCGAAGCACGTCTCGGAAATTTTCATCCCCGCTGTTTACTTAGCTCGCATTGGGAGAAAAAGGAGAGAGGGGCACTTCCCTCCGATTGTGTAGACTTTCGCGGCTCGAACGGTAAGTCTCATCTCATCGCGGTTCTCATCGTCCACCATTTTCCTACCCCGCCGATTTCCGTACACGCATTCTTGCTTCTTTACCGTTCGCTGTCACCGCTGGAATAATAAGAATGGGCTCGCATCCTTTTCGTTCGTATAACGTTCATTTTGCCAGGGAATTCCGGGAATGGCGAGGGAATGGTTCGGGGAGGAGAACGGAGACAGCGAGAAGAAGAGCGAAAAGGGGATGTCTAGCGACGTGAAAGAGGGCGAAAGGGGGCGAAAGAGGGCGAAAGAGGGCGAAAGAGTGAACGGTGTGGCCCAAGACAGCGGGACATTGTTCAAATTGCGGAGAGTGGAGACATCGATCACCATGGTGCTGCCGCAGCTGAGCCCTCGGGGACAGACACAAGCGACCTATCCGTCCCCTTCGAATCTCTTCTTCTTTTCCTACCACTTTCCTATTTCTCTCACCTTCTTCTCCTACCCTTTTGTTCTGTGCGGAAAGATAAGATTTCTTTTTTTTGTCAGAATGTTACGCATTAAAAATCTGTTTCGCCGAATTTCTGGAATTTTATTATCTATCGCTAACTACTGCAACTTAAGATATCAATTAACTCGTCGATCTTTCATTATCGTGTATTATCGATTAAATTATACACTGAGAGAAAAGTTTGCTACCGTATAATACCATTTATTTTGTTGATATGTTTGATTAACAAAAACTTTATTATTTTTTCATTAAAAAATTATGTTGTTCTAATAAAAATTTAGTTAGAATAACACAATTGTTGTTATTCTAATTTTTCACAAATTTGTTGTTTCAACCCTTTGAAGCATTTACATTTTTCTTTATGTAGAATTCAGTTGAAATTTGTTATTCGGAGGTTTTCGGAATTGTGATTACGAATCTGACCTCAAATTTTCGAAATTCAAAATGGCGGCTCGAAGATGGCAGATAAAAAATTAAAAAATTTTGACTTCAGATTCGTAATCAGCGATCCAAAAAACCTCTCGGACTTCATTTTCGGCTAATTAGCTATTGTTGATTAGTCACAATCACATTTATATTGTTAAAAAGTGAGGAATTTTTCCAGTTTGTTTATTTATAAAATATTTTTCATCAACAATAGGACGGTTTTCATGATTTTTTTTTATAAGAATTGATATTCTACAAAACTGATAATGTTCTTTTCATTGTAGTAATATGTTAGAAACTGTGTGAAAAAACATAAAAAACTGAGGTAATATATTAAAAAGGGATAACATATGTGTGCCGCAAAGGATTAAGCAAAATGATTAGAATAATCAAATTTTGATTGAAACAATACAATTTTGATTATTCTAATTAAATTTTGATGAAAATACAATTTTGAATAAAAAAGTAAAAAAGTTTTTGTTGGTCATGTATCAACAAAATAAATGGTTATAGCGACCAAATATTTCTCTCAGAGTATCGATGCGCATTATTTAGTTTTATATATGTAAATACGGACAGCTTTCATTTATCTCGTATATAATTCTGTACATTTTTCTTTTTGACTATCAGTTGTATTTAACTTCGTAACTACCGTCGATGATTACAGTTAAGGGAATTACTCTTTTAGAGCGTAATAAACTGCTTCCCTTCTCGCGCGTTCTTTTTATTCTCCTCTTCTCTTTCAATTCCGACTGTTACAGCAGTTCGGTCGAAAACGCCACGTGCTGATGTCTAAGAGCAACCATTTTCGCTCGACCTTAAACACCGTTTCTGAACTTTCGTTCAGATACGTATAGCTACACCTCGAATCGATACACCTCACATTCGTGGGTCAGTCGATATTCACGGGAGATCAAGCGGCGAAATTCGTAGGGCAGGAAGATTTACGGGAGGGCGGAGAGCCGTGGATCAAGCCGACTCTTCCGGGATATGCGAGTTAAACTTTTATTTCCGGTGAGTTTGCATGCACGACACGACGCGACGCGACACGACGATGGCGACAGCGCTTCGCCATCGGCTGGGTTTTAGATTACGCTCGTGTATTTTTGACCTGCATACGTCGCCCGACTGTCAGAAATAAAAATATCGTTGCGCTATTTAAATTTTCACAGCTTGCCAATTCTATATTTGTCAAATTTAACAACAATTGCGAATTTGCAGTAGATCAAAGTATTGGCACGAGCGTTACGTTTACGTATCGATACAATGAATGTGCTCTCGGCTCTCGAGAAAAAAAAAAAAAATATCCCGATATTCGTATAGTCAACTTAAAGTAGAATCGATGTCCCGAGCCATCGATCACGCCGACTAATCCAACTTGAGAATATGCGTCACGTTAGCCATTGCCGCGTGTCACGGAGCTCGATTCTAAATCCCAGATAGGTATAAGTGGCACGGCAAAAAAAAAAAAAAAACTTGACGAGCAGAAGCGCAGCGTGGATGCTGATTTGTGCATCACGAACGGCCCTGCTTTTCGTATCCGACGATTCTGCTAGTCGGCGAGAGCAAAAAAATCTTGCGTCCGGGGGAATGGGCGTCGGCTGACGAGACATCGCTCGCTCTCGTACCTACACATCGCATCGGATATCCCGAAACACGAGGAAGAGCCAGGCCGAGGCCAGGCTGGAGCATCCAATCCTAATAACGTTGAAATTTTTATACGCCGACATGGGCGAATAAATTCTTGGATCGCGGCCAGTGCAGTGCCTCGACGCACAGTGCACTCTCCTTCCCGTTTCTCTGATTTATTCGAGATCCATTCCGGTATTTATCTTCCTACCGGCTACCGACTACGTCGATTTGCTTTTGGCTGAATATTCAAGGATGCTTTGTGCCTCTCGCGATTTCTTCGTCGTTCGATTATTAGCTGTCCTACTTTCGCTCGTGGTCAAGCGATTGTCGTGGCAAATTATCGATTAACGATTAACGACTTAATTATCGCGAATGACAGTTTTTGTAAGATACTTGAGCTGTCCCAATTAATTATGCAAAATCGTGAGGATGCAACACATTTTTTTTTTGTCGTTTGATATGAAATAAAAGGAATTCAAGGGATATTATTTAATTTCGGCATCTAGAAACGATCCGATTCTAGTCGCGAGTGTTTGCTCCGTTTTACTTATCTTTTAGACGTTGGTTACCGAGTGAGATTAGACGGCTACTTCGAGATGCGAGTATGTTTGCTCGGTATTCTCGGCACAATGACGTTCAAAAGCCCTGACAAAGGGCGCACGCATACCTAGAATGAATGGAAACAATGCGACGGAGGCAGTCGATGCCGAGGTGAATTGTGGCGGCAACTAATCCGGGAGTTACGCCAATGCACCACGCCACTCGCATTTCGGAAAGTTTAAAAGCGAATCCAAGTCCTCCGTCTAGCAAATTTCTCCACACCGTAATTACTCATATCACCGCACGGTTTTGTTCGGACCCGTATCGTTGGAAATACGCCGCCGCTTCGTGGCATTAATTTAGGAACGTGGCGACGAAGTTATTTCTCCTAACTATGCAGGTTGTCCCAGATTCATCGCTTTTCCTTTCGAATAGGAAAGATTACAAGAGAGATTATTTCAACGCTGGAATTATCTCGATCGATGTTAATCCGGATCCAATTGAAAATCTGAGAAATAAAGTTTAACAAAAAACAAAGTTTTGTCTTTTAACTTTAGATCATACAGCTACGGAATTTTTAGTTTACCGAAAAAAAGTTTGCGATTTAAATTATGAAAATATTAAAAATACTATAGATTATAAAATATCAAAAAATTATATTTTTATATTATATTAATTCTATTGTAAGGAAAAGCTTGATTCAAAATTCATCCAAGATTATTATTGTTATTAAGGAATATATGTAGACAAATGTGTTGAAAGGGTATATTGAAAAAAAAAATGATTTATTTAACTAAATTAATTTAATTTATCTTTATTTTTTTTTTGTTGAAGAATGTATTTAAGTCAAATGTAATGTTTGATTTAAATACATACATTCTTCAATGAAAGTAATAAAAACGAATTAAATCAATTCAGTCAAATGAACAATTTTTTTTCAAAAATAATTTTTTTCTTAATGTAGCCTCTAAAGATTTCACATATAAATTTTCATATTTCTATCATATATTATCTTTTAGAAGTGTATACATAGTTTTAAATTCTTACAAAAAATTAAGAAAGATTAGGAAGACAAGAAATTAGTCAAATTTTGCAAATAGATTTTTCGAAATTTTTCATACGGAGAACGAGATTCGAGAAGAGGAAGACACTCGTCGTGGATGAGAATCATGGTGTAATTTTAATTCCACTACTCGTGAAACGTCGGATTAGAGCGGCTTAAGGACGATTGTTGACTGCACGTTGGTGTTCAGTGCTTACGTTTCGAAACGATGAATATTTAGCTGCGGCGCTTCAAAACGTTAAGACGCCTCGCAGACGAACTACTGAATCCCAAGGTTAACCCTATCTCCACCTACGAGGGTGTTTCGCAGCGCCATGTAAAGGAGTACATTTCCACATTAACGTTCCGACGCGAATTGCTGTCAGCGCGGATGACGATTGCAGCTTTATACTGCTGATACTACTTGCTTTAGTTACACGACACTAACTACGAAAACACTCATTGCGCAATAACAATGAAAATTTCTGGCGTTCCTAGTAACGTTAGAATATTGTTGAGAAAAGCATTCGTGCACAGGAAGAAAATCATTTTACTGAAAGATTTGAAATTTTGTTGGGTAGATCTGAAAATGATTTCATTGTATTATCAAAATAATTTTGTTAGAAATTAGAAATTCAAGCTGCATTGCTTATTTTTTTAATTTTTTTCGATAATTATTTCGATAGTCCAACAAAATTATTTTCAAATCCGTATACACAGTAAAATTTTAGATGTTTCATCAAACTCATTTTTTTGCGGATGACTACGGTCTAATTTCTTGTCTATTTCTAATCTTTCTTTGTTAGGAGTTTAAATAAAAATATTAGTTATTCGTAAGTGAAAAATATTGTAATCAAAATATTAGTTTTCTGGTAACATTAGTCTATTCCTAATCTTATGTAACCTTCCTAATCTTTTCTATTTCAATTACATTTAAGTCATATAAGGAGAAAAAAAATTTAAATATTTTCTTATCTGTTGCAAATAAATATCTCAAATATACAATTAATTTTTACTGCTTTTATTTTACAAAAAATTTTAAAGCAGATTTAAAGATTTGAAAAGTCGATAATTTATTCTTTTTGAAAAAATAAATTATAAAGTACTTCTCTAATTATTCTTTAACAAACATGATTTATAAAGTCAATAAATAATATTCAGGACAATCTTTTTTTAATTAAACATATCAAAATTCTAAGTCATATGATTTCAATTAGCCAATAATCGACAAGTGATTTTAATTGTCGCTCTTCGAATCTGATAGATACGCAAGTCGCGGTGCGGAAAAAGTCACTGACTGCAATCGATTTTCTTGGGAACTGTGACACGAGCCGACGAGCCGGCGAGCCGTCGAGCCGTCGCGGATTTTAATCCGCGGTGTTCAATTAACGAACGCTTGCTGAGCCGTGACGCGTCAGCCGTATCATCGCGCGTAACGATTGCTTTCGTTGCGCGACAATGCAGAGCCGTTCGCAAATTGGAAAGCGACGCGCTTCACGCTCATGCGCCGGTGGCCGCGCGGTACGATTAACGCGTTAATTATACAGATCAAGGGACGCTGCGTTGGGTGTATTTTAGGTAATTGGGAGCTTGCCGGAATCGTCGCGCACCCCTTACACCACCGTCACGCCTCTGTAAAGTGTCCGTGCATGCGTGTTTCACCTGAATGTCTACCTGAGAGAATGGCGACGAAGCGACAACGAAGCAATATTGGATCGAGAAGTGTTTCTGCATTGTTCCCATCTTCATTTTTCGTATCAACGCAAAGTTGATAGATATTTGTTCAAAGTTATTCTTTCATTTTCGAGATATATCTTATTGTATATCTTAGATGTCAAAAAGAAATGTATATATGAAGGAGAAGAGTGAATAATTTAACACTGTGTGTTAAATTATCCGCAGAACGTTGAGAAAAGCAATCTTGTATTTTTTAAATATTTATTGTGTAAATGACTTGATTTTAAAATGCATCTCCAAACTCTTCCCTCTCTCTAAGTAAATTTAAAATTCAAGACTAGGTAATATAATATAGAATCTGAATGCTTTACGAGATTTATAATATGCTAACGGATAACGTTCTCAAATATGTAAATGATATGCGAGAAATTTCAAAAATTATCTCAACAATACAAATAAGACAGTATAACGATATCCATTTGACGTAAGAAAGGATACTCCAATAATTCCCAAGTAATGACAGGCTAGGTTCGTTTATCGATCCCCGACAGGCGGTCCCTTTTTACCTGGGATGTAGCGGAAACGTTCATCCGGTTGGATATCATTTATTTAGAAACACTCGTTCGTTCGCGCGCGACGGTACCTTTATTATTCACAAGACCTCGATACATCAGCGACACGGGACGATACGTTAAGTGATTAGAAATTATATGGAATCGTACGGGGATGTGGATGTGTGGTAGATTTAACGTCGACCAACATTATTCTGCAGCAAGGTCTCTCGAATCGAGCGTTCGCTCGACACATCGCCACGTTGGGACTGGCGCCGAGGCTGGAAAAGTTCTCTCGCACCATTCGCCGATCCGTTTGTGATTTAGCACGGCTGCAATCGCGCGATCCTACCAGCTTGACGCGGTCGGGCGGCGGTTGGCGAAAGGGTGTAGGTACTGCCACCACCTATGGCTGCATCCACCTACCGGTTTGTGCCTCGTGGCGGATGACTCTCGTAGACTGGTGTTAGGGATCCATTAGCTAATGGCCGCACCAGCCATCTGCTCGGCATAGCTTTTATTCACCCATTGCATCCTGCCCCCTCCTCTCCTCTCGTTTTCTCTCGCGCGAGTACGAGCGCTCGCTCGCTCGCTCGCTCTTCATCTTTTTCCCGCCAGTTTACTTCGCTGTCCTGCGGCTTAGTACGGCTCACTACACAAGCCAATGATTCATTTATTCATACTCTCCTTTTTCCCATTCCCCTTGGAATAATGGCCGTACGGCGACCTGCGGTATGGTTTTTCCATAGTTTTTAAACAGACGGAGAGAGAAGAGAATGTTGGGAGGAACTCGCAATAGCTGCATTAATCCGCGTTGAGGAGGAAGTCTTGAGGGAAAAGACGGAAGAAGTCTGTCTCCGCTCTCGCCTGTATTGTATAGTCGCATTTCTCACCGTCCGCTTGTTTGTTCGTTCTTTTGCGAAGTGAATGTTTTCAAGAATCTTGTGGCGCTTATGACTATGTGGCGCAGACGGAATTCCGCAAGAAGGCCATGGGAAAAAGTATTCGAATCGACGATCCACTTGGCGCAACCAGTTTGGTCGTTACGCCTTACTCGGTGAGAAGAGTTCGCCCGATTCCCGGATAACGAGAGCGAGAAACTTCTTGCCGGGGCCGGAAGAAATCTCGACACGTGAATGGTACGATGCGGCCTTTAAATATCGCTCCAATTCGCCCGTACGAGTTTGTACGAGACCCCCGACGTGTCTGTGAGTTGCAGTTTCACCGCAAGAGTCTTGGCGAAAAGACCCTTACCCCGACCGCTTAACGAGGCTCATTATCTCGCCCCATGATGCGAGCTTTGGGAGCATCGCACCCAATGATGATATCTAATAGGAATACCGTCACCGCATCCACGGGAATTATACCATCATGCAGTGGATTGACTTGAAGAGAGATCAACATTCAATTAGGGACAATTAATTGTTGGCTTATTATTTAGATTTTCATGAAATAATATTCTGTCGAATATCAGATAAATATTTTCTAACATAATAGATAGATAAAATCCTGATAGTAATGTATGCAATTTTCCTAAACATCAATTCAGTTAATAGGGAGTTTTTGTAATACCATTTATTCAGATACGATGAACGCTAAAGGGTTATCTTCTTCTTAACTTCTTCTTAATTAATTAAGAAAAGCATAACATGACTATTATCTATAGTATTATTATATTCTCATTAGTTGTAATAATTATTGTACATGAAAAATGGACAAGAGTTTTATTCACTGGCTGAAGGAGTTTTCCTGAGAAAAAGATTATTAATTAAAATATTGCGTACTCCATTAATTTTATTTTTATCCAGTAAAGATCCGTCAGTTCAGATTTTGCGCATCTTTGGTGCACAATAACTGCAAACAAAACATTACATCTTGATTGGGATTCAAAGTTTTACTTCTCGATTACTAGCCAGAGTTAATATAAGCGTCTAGAGACTAAAGATAAAAAAATGTATGAAATTTTTATCAGAGAAAGATCAACGAGAAAAAACTTCACATTTTCACAATTTTTATAAAATAGAATTCTACGTAGCACAGTCGAATTGACTTTCCGGCGCATTTCTGCGTACATAAGTCTCCTGTATCTCGTGTTTCACGTACGCGACTACTGCGTTCTACGTTTACTGTGAGTGCAGATACTGCAGATAGTTCGTTGCGAGCGATGCTCTTGGTAATTAAATGGGGTACACTGCACGTGCAAAATGCCATTACAAATTTAGATGAGATGCGCGTGTGACGATGCATAATTCGCGCTATCACGGAAAATATAACGCGCGAGCTTTTACGCCATGGTACTCGTTGGTTGTCGTTGTGCCCTATTGAGAATGACAGAAACACACGAATACGTTTCGCGGCAAGTCGAAGGAGATGCGCGTAGAATTTAATTTCCGGTTGCTAGTTATCCAAGACCAAGTGTCATAGAAACGAATACTTATATCTTTACGACGAAGTGTCTCAACTTCCTCCGTAGGATTAATAGCGCCATTGCCTGGCGATACTTAATACAACATTCGAAGAAGCGAATCTTATTCCAACAATTTAAACTCGCCGGCGCGTTGGCTCGACTTTTAATGGACTTTGAACTTACTTTTACGCTACTCTAATCAATCATAATTCCAAAATCAGCTCAATCTAAAGTTAACGATAAATTAAAGTTTCACCTTGTAATAAATCATCTACAATTTCGTTCTATATATAAAATACAAATCACAAGAAACGACTCTCGTTTATCGCGTATCGAAGATTAAACTCTTCGTGCTTTTTGCCATGCGTACGCTTTGCGGATATAGATCGGCATCGTTTTTAATCTTTTCATATTATCCGTATTACGTTTCCCGAGCGCGCTTTTCCCCAGCCGTCGCCGTCGTCGCGCACGTACGTTGCAGCAAGAAATTACGCGCGAGCTTGTAAAAACGTTTTCACATAAATTTCTCTGATTACACCGCGGACAGGAGCGAACGTGATCCGCGTGATTTTATTCAGCCGATCGAATCCCCTTGATCGTGCGTCTTTGTTTGATGGTCGAGGGTCCGTTGTTAGGTTTACCGAGAGATGGTTCGCGCCATCATACTTAAACGTATGATATATGCGATATACGCTCGGTGCTACCCACAGGTACTCGCCTGTGTACCTGCTCGCGGATACGAGCAAGAAGATCCTCTTTCTCTCTCTCTCTCTCTCTCTACGCATGTTCACCTATTTTACATCCCGGTGAGTAATGCGCGACGGTCCCGGCATTAAAAGCACCCAGCAACGTGCGCCCAGCAACGGCCTCGGCTTTGCCCGGAGGCTACGGGTACCGGTGACCGTCGTGGAAACCGTACGACCAGATGATAGACGAGCAGGTATAATGGTAATAATACCCCATTAAAGCGGCCGTTAAAAAAAATCCTACAGCGTCGACGGGGCGATTACGCGAACGAGCGTTCTCAGCGCGCTTTCATGACGCATGATGAGTCGCGCGATAGTGAAAATTGCTCCCTGCTAAATTGATATCTCGGATCGGCAATTATCGATGCGACACGTCGAACGAGCGTTATTTTTTTTCAATATTTTATGACGCACCTCGCGTAACATAAGTTCCGGCAGCGATTATACTTGTATTACGGTGTATGATGGTGACAACATGAGATATAATACGTGGAAAAATGTACTCACGAAAGTACACATTGGAGATTTTTCGTCTTTAGTGTCGGGATAAAAATACTATACGTTATGGTAGGATTTTCGATAAATCAAATTCATCGAGACCCAGATTTTTTTATGGCTACCTTCGACATGTGAGAAGATGCAAGGAGAGAGGTCCATATGGGAATTGCGCATACGATACGTGATCGGATCATCCGTCGTTTGTCACTTTTATTGTCATATGAGAACTGTGCTAACAAGTGTGTCTTTCATATATACATATATCATCGGATAGTATGTCCCATATTTGCAAAATCTTTATTTATCGTATCGATATTTCTTCTGAGAAAGAATCAACTCGAAAATCGAGTTTATAGTTAGATTCACTTTTCGCTTTTTTTTTTAATACATAAAATAGCCTTTTAATTATAATACAATATTTTAAAGGCGTATTTTGGACATTAATTGCACAAAAAAATTCTAGTATAGAAATCACAGTAGTTTTCCGAATTTTAAGTGATCAAATTTGATCAACAATTCTATGTTAAAAATTGATTAATTATTCTATTAAAAAAATTTATCTAAATAAGAAGATAAATAAGAGAAAGCCATTTTCGATCGAAGCGGATCTTGGTGCTTATAATTCATATGTGAATAAATAAATACAATTATCAATTCTATAAACTGTGCGCCGATTTGGATTGTCGAACTTGAAACACAATCATAAACTAAAATAATAATCTCATAATTAAATTAATTGATTGTCGATTTAATATTCATGCTAATAGCGTCTTAAAATCCTGTAAATAACTTATTGCGAAAAATATCAGCCATTAATATTGAATTGATGAACAATTAATTAATTGAAATTATTATTTCAATTTATGATTGTGTTTCAAGTCCGACAACACAAATCGGTGCGCAGTTTATAGAACTGATAATTCGTGTTTACATATGAACATTACTAAACACTAATATCCGCTTTCATTGAAAATGGCTTTCTTTTCTTTTATTTGTGTTTAAACACTTAATATTATTAAATCTAACATTTATATTTATTAAGACATAATATATTTATTTGTGAAAAAATGACGTTGATTGATAAAATATTTGGAAAGTATAGAAAAAAATATTCAAAAGTATAAAAATTAATTTATGGGAATTTTTGAAGATAATAATTTAAAAAAAGATCATAAATTGGTTTATGTACATTTTCTCTTAATTGAAAAGCTAATACAATTTACTTTTTAAATAAACGTTAAATTTAATAATTCCTTTCAAGCGAAGTCTCGAAATGTAAAACTATCAAAATATACTCAATCGATATCTTCATATCATAGATAAAGTTAATATATCTATAAAACGAAGCATAAAACGTATAATAGACATTGAAATTTAAAATTCGTAATAGAGTCTATTCAGTATATTAATTAATAATACTGTGGTCTATATTTCTTGGAAGAAATCTTAGCTGGCAAACGGCGCGCCGACTTTACTGTGTTTATGAAATTATCGTACTATCATTCGTATTGTGAATTCCGAACTGCTATCGCGACAATTACTGCTTAAGTAGATCCTACATGGTCGATAATACTGTTCAGTAATATTGAATCAGTAATACTGACAGTACATGGTGAGAATTTTCTTTTAAAATTTACTCTAAAAATATAGTAGTTGTAGTACAATATTTTAAAGATTTTTCAGTAAAATTAAACTTATTTTATATTTTATTGTAGTTTTATTAATGAATGAGAGAGATTCATTAAAATTCTTTGAAATACAATGTTGTCCCATGATTATATTTTCAGGGTAAACTCTAAGAAAAAATTATCTCCGTGTATATGGCAATATCTTTAATATTTTTACACAATCAGTATTATTGATAATATATTTCATTTTAATTTTACATACATTACTGCATTGTTCTACTGCATTGTGGTATATTGGACTGACATGTATCCTAATAAAGCGATACTGATGCACGAAAATCAAAATCCACATCACTGTCAGTATTCTACGTCAATTCATCAATATTCCATGTACATGATTCGTAATATTTGATAATACTGACAGTATATTAATCGTGTAAGGTCACCTTTACAAACGAGATAATTTCCTACCGCGATCGTAATTAATTGTTTTTCTCGAGTGTGTGTAAACTAAGGAATTTGAAAGAAAGAGGAGGTCTGAAGGTTTCGGATAAGAGTGTATAATATTATATTTATTATTCATTTATTATTCATGTTGTTTACGAAAGTAATCGTTTTTTTTTAAATAACATTATTTTATAAAATATTGTGAAAAAAAAAGGAAAATTTTATATATAAGTACGTGTAATGATTGCTTTTTGAAATATAATTATTTTTAATGCTGTTGTAATTTCGACATTTATTTTACAGATTAACGTAGCTGTGTTAGATATAACTTTGCCGCTGTGCATCATATTCGTGATCAAATTACCTTTTATTTTAATTTGTGATAATGGATTTATAAAAAAAATATTGCAAATAAATATATGTAGATCCATTACCGTAAAATGGATGTGCTCCAATAGATTAGTGATAACTTTTAATTCTGAAATATATGTATAAATAAACAAAATGACAGAAATTATTTTACAAGTAATTTCGATGAAAAGTTATAGATAATGACATATGATTGATTCTTACAAAAGACAACTTGTTTGTCCAAAGAAGTTTTGTTGTGAATATTACATGTATGATTACATATTTTATAATTATATAATATTTTATGAATATTTAGTGTCAAAATTAATATAATTAAATTTTTAGAGTCATTGCTAAAATAAATAATGGAAAATAAAGGAAAAAAGAAAAAAAATAAAATAAGACTGTAATTAAGAAAAATAATAAATTTTCAATATAGTTTTTATGCAAATTTCTTTGTGATGTTTATATCTCGTAGAACGAAAAACAAAATATTTATATTTTATACTAATTTATTTCAAACAAATCTAAAAATTTATGTGAAACAATAGAGAAAATATGTTAACATTTTTATATGCATTTCTTTATTTTCTCTTCCCAAGCACTTTTTAAGTGGATTTACGAGTTGTGCGGTTAGTCGCCTTATATTTTTCCAACATTAAAAGTCATGTAAACTATTTTAAGAAAGAAAGAAAATAATTTAGCGGTTTTCCATTATAATCATATTAAATAATAAGTATACAAATAAACATACAAATAATACAAAATATCGTATAATTATATAGCATATTTCAATTAATTGCAATGAAAAATTTATAATATATAGTAAGGATTATTAAATACATTCATTCTTATAACGTGCCAATTTTATCCTAATTTTTCGTAATTCATTCATCCAGATTTGATAATTTAATTGAAACAAAATAAAATCAAATTCTACAATGGTTTTATCGCGAAATAGAGGATTATGCATATATTATATATGAATGTCTTGCCTCGAGGTAGTATTATTAAAATAGAAAAAGATAGCTGTCTTTATCATATGTCCTAATATTAATCCTGGAGATCAGTTCAATCACATTATGAAACAATTGTGTACATGTATAGATATACGTATTGTTCGAATGCAGTGGGATTAATTTTGCTTTGCGGTTTAGTGGTAATATCGAGCATATCGCTACCTAATTTACTAATTGAAGAATACCATAGTTTCGCCGCATTTGATAATAATAGTTAGTACACAATAACCGCTGGTTATCGGTTACGCTTTTCTCGTAAAGAGTATCTACTAATGCCTTTACGCTTTGCGATTACACGCACTTAAAAGCTCTTAATGCCCGCAAAATAGAACGAATTCTGGAACACACAATGCGCGGTTTTTTTTACTTTCTAAAATGTAAATTAACTATACACAATTATACATATAATTATATAAACAATTTGCATTGTAGAAAATGAATTGTCATATTATGGTACAGAATCAACTCCGCGCGCATTTTACTGCACTGGAAAAATTACACTACTTTTTAACGCTAATCGTGATCATAATTAAACGTAACTTACATTGATAAACGGCATTACGTAGAAAAGTAATTTTTAGCTGCAGGGCATGACTTTTAAGTTATCGTAACTTCTGCTCGGCGCCGGAGTAAGTACAGCGTACAACTCAGCATTGTTGTCTCAGAGTCTCGCATTACACGTCTGCTTTCCTCCAAGAAGTGTACCTACTAATTACTTGCTGCGTCAGTCCCCTCGTTAGCTTTAGACGAGTGCAACATATAGAGGACAGAGAGGACATTCTAGATAAAAGTGTACCGCATTAACGCGTTTGATCGATGCTGAGTGTTAACGAAAATTTTTCATACGATTCCCTTGCATAAATAACAGAATTACATTATCCATTATAATATTGTTTCTCGTGTAACGAGATGGATATATCGAGATTTATTATTTCGGATAAAATACTGCAATCTCAACGAAAATTATTTAGTAAACTGCCAGTTGCGTGAGCGATCGTGGAAAGTCCTGGATTTTTTCAGTTAAATTCTCGAAATGATCCGAAATACAAATTATGAATCATACGAATTGCAGACGCGCGATTGTCGTCTTTCGCAAAATTGAATGTCGGATGACGGAAGCAAATAGGTTGTCTGCGAGAATACCTTCGAGAGAGCAAATACCAGCAATCACTGGCAATCGAGATAACCAACGATCTAACACGATTCTCTCAGTTTACAATTACTCGCTCATCCGACTCGGTGTTGACTCTCGACGATTGTTTCCTTCAACAAGTGCCTCTCCTAATTACTCGTCGACCAAGAGTCCTCGTTAGAGTTCCTCGTAGACTGCGGAGACGGAGACCGGTAGTAAAGGAGCAGTCGAGGAAAAAAGAAGAGATGCTCGCGGACAAGGGGAGGCAAGGCGAACTGTGAATCCAGAAGACACGACAAAAAGAAGTAGGAGTAAGGAATGAAAAGCGAGAATGGCGCGCGGTCGGGTTCTCGTATCAACATAGATTCCTCAAATTCTTTTCACTTCGCGTCAATTATAACTAACGCGTTGACGCGAAATAAATGGGCGCGTGCAAAAATAAGAAGAGAACGAATGAAGCGAGATGATTATAAATTTATCATTTTATTCTACGCGACATACTCGAGAGATGCAAAAGATTTGTATTTCGCTTTTCTCCTTAAATTGTAATCAGTGAATTTAATGTGAGATCCATAACCCAGCTAATTTTTATCATGTGATCTAACTAACCTTGTTTTAGTGCTTAAATTCAATGGCTTGAATATGGTAATGAAATTGAAAGATTGAAATTAACGTGTAAATATTAGTATTTTAGTTATATAATACTCAAACATTCTTCCTTTTTAAGTTGATTGTCAGTGCAAAGTATGTCACTGGGTAATTAGTGACTATCCACTGATTTAGAAAGTATCTTAATTGAGTTTAAGAATTGTGTAATTTAGGATGAGCATGAAAAAATATTAATAATCAAGTAGAATAGATAAAGTGATAAAAGATTTAATAGTTAAAAAAAAAAAAGAATTCAGACATCTTTACAATAATTACATTTCACGCTTTAACACCCATTTGAGAGACAATACGTAGGTATATAGAGTACAATATGACGTGTAATCGATTGAATGGCATTAATAGTAAACGTGCATACGTTACATAGTATCTATAGAAGCCGCATCACTAATGCTGTTTGTAGAACCTACTCTCTTGCGAGTCTAAATATAATCGATAGACGGGTTGTGTATTGTGAGAGAGAAAGTATTCAGGCGAAAGCAAAAAACGAAGAGAAAAACATGAGAAACCAAACAAATTGAAGTAGTCCAGTTGCGTTTGTTATATCAAGGGTAATCATTGAAGACACGAGGCGAGTGTAAAAAAGGGATTCTTGTGCAGACATACCGGAAGAAAGGCTGAGCGGAAGGACAGGAATGAGTACACATCCGTGTCAAAGCGCTTCAGAACAGCCAAGGGCTGCCTTTGTTGTGCCTCTCGGGACGTTATTAAAATTGGCCCTGCGGAAATACTTAACGGCTTGACGAGTGGCGTGTCTCAAGGCGTTCTGAAATACAGCTCGGTTGAGTACGTTTCCCAATGATAGACACTTGGTATTTCTCTGTGGTCTGTTTTCTCTCCGCTCGCTCGTATCAACATCATAATATTTATGGTAAATCATTAGCGAAATTCGATTATGATCTTCTTTATAAATCCGCTTTTTATTCGATTTTGACTTTATTCAGCTTGAACCTCTCAATTAGCAATTGATAGGATATCTTAATAGCTACCTCATTATTGGATATCTACTCGAGTTTGCGAGCGAATTAAAAACCTGCTCTGCCAATTATTATCTCTAATTATACTTTTATCCCATTGTGTTTTTACTTACCTGGGATAATGCCCGTTCAAAGTTTATAATAATCTACGTCAAATATATTTGACCTACTGATATACAAGATCCCAGATTCGCATGTTCGATCGTTAATAGCAGATTCCTGAGATTATTTTGAGACGAGAATCTCCTAATACCAAAATGTCGAGGCTGCAATAATCTTTAAAGTTAGCCAGTTGTTGAGCTGTCTGAAATTCAGTCAATTCCGAAATTCGTGCGCTCAAACATAATACATTATACAACAATGAATGTGTTTAGAAGAAAATAGAGAATTGATGCTTGAAAACACTTTCATTATTGCAATTTAACGTGCCATGTCTATAAGCGCGCAAATTTCGAATAATTCATTTGACTAATTTTGAACTCTTCTTATTTAAAAACAAATGTATTACAGCCTCGATATTTTGGTATTATAATTTTCGTCCTGAAGTGATTTCAGGAATCTGCTATTAATGGATGTCATGCAAAGTCTAGGACACCTTGTGTGTAATATCTTTCAATGCCTTCGGTATCTTCTCTGTAGAATAAGATTCGAAATAATTTCGCGTCAAGAGCTCTGAGAACTCTCAGAACTCTCAGATCATCTCAATGCTTTCGAAAGGAAAAAAGAAGGGAATAATGCGAAAGCGACGTTTACGGCCAAAAACGACGTTAAGTTTGAGGCGCGTACGGAAACGTGCGCCGACTTAAACGAGCTTATGACGTGTGTAGGAAGTCTCGTGCGGTATGCATGCGTACTATCATACTCGACGGCACGACTCAGCTGTCCTTTCTTGGAAGCACGAGGCAATCTCGAAGATACTTCCACTACTTTATCTGCACATTCACGGGTATGACTGTGAAGACGTGGAACGGGCTGTATCGAATGTCCCGACTTGGGCTGATTGCCGCAATACCGGGAAAAGGCTTAACGAACGGATTGTTGCTCCGTCGGGCGGCGGAGTGTGTGACCGTCACGCGGGAGGATGAATGTCTGACAAGTAATAAAGCGTATTCTTTTTTTTTCCTTCCCTTTTCGAGCGCGGAGATACGGCTGAGATATGCGCAACGACCGTATCTCTGTGCACGTTGAAGCGCGCCGCGAGAAAAAATGAACTTTGAATTATACTCAGGCGAACTGATGGACAGTGATTGACGCCATCAGATCTAAATTGTCAGACTCATTCGTCCCCGATATTATTGAATGATTGATATCGAGTGGATTATAGTGTGATTGCAAAAATCTTTGTTAAAAATGAACGATGGAAATAAATATATAGTCACGCGCGATAATATATACGTACGTTGACGTTGTTTTTTTAATATTGAACTATTCGTCGCAACAACTATGATTGCTATCACTGAATGTGAACTAGCCGATGAAAAATAAATGAGAAAATTGCTTTATAGTAGCGACGCAATCGTCGATAAGCGTATATATGTATAATATTTCAATATTGATATCGGATTGAGCAACTTTTTACGTAAGCAATCAAGGTTTACGTATTACGGGGTTGAGGCGCTTACAAATTGAACGGTGCGGTGCAGTAATTACACTTGGCATAATGTGCGAGACGATATGTACAAAGAGCACGTACGTTTGGTTATTAATTTCTTCCTGTAAATGGGGGGAAAGGGCGTCTGTGCTTTGACGTGCACGAACTCCGTATATCGAGCAAGGAAATACTTGGTCGATATTGAATATCCGCCTATCTAACTGTGCATCCCGCGGTGTATGAGAAATTGCTTAACGAACAGGCTATAGACTCACGTAACGAGGTACACTAATTCGCGCTCTCGTCTATGGAGCGCTCGCGATCCTTAAGGAAGCTTAGCGGATAATGCGCAATAGAGCTGTGTGTTCTGTAGGTGGAAATTAGATTCGCGTTTCGTCGGAGTGAATTATATACGAAACGAAAATCGAATCGCGGCTCTCGTCAGTCGAAAACGTTTTCATTATCACGACTTACCGCACGCCGCGTGTATCTTGAATATTCATTTCTCTGTGTCGCGCCACAATGCGCTATTGTTGCATCTCAATAGAATGCTATTCATTGTTCATACGTAACGCTTGCACGAATCATCGTAGCAGGGCGTCGTTCGTAAACACTGACGAATGTGGTAGCCGGATGCATTTTCGAGCTCAAAGCAGCAACTTGATTTTTGCGCCGACATGCAACAGCATTAACTCTAATCCCTTTTGTACGATTCGGTATTTATTCGCTCACGGTTTTCGAGGCTGTACAAGTCTATCGTAGTAGATGCGCGTAAGATGAGGCAATACCCGGTGAGATTTATGGCGTTTACTGGCGAGGAAGACGTGATTACGTTCGTTAATTATTTTGTTGTTGGGGATACACGCGAAAAACGTAAATCCGCTCGCTTCCATAAAAAATTCACTGCTTATTTCACGGTTCAGAGGGAACAAAATGAGATCATGGCGGAGTGGGATGAGATCTTAAATGCCTTCGCCGGTGTAATTTTGCTTTACTACTGATTAATGCCAACTTCCGTTTGCACCGCGACGAGCGCGCGCTAAGTGTAATTGTCCGTTGTCTCAATCAGCTATTTCCGGTATTTCCGCGCAGGGTGGTCGGCAAATGAGTTCTTTAGTTACAACAAATAATAGTCGATGTCAATGAGCAAAACCCAGATATTATTTTACTTACAAATCCTGTTCGCTTGTAAATAAAATTTAATTACATCTGCAATCAACTTTTTAGAGAATTTGTCACTGATGTATTCAATAATAAAAGGAGATGTGATTTTGTTAGTATTCGATATGTTATTACCATCAAGCTCGAAATATGAACGAGAAATCTGCGGTCGGGGCGGTTCAATATTAAATTCGTGTTATATAGAGTCCTGTATAAGTTCCTCGTGTTGTTTGCGTTCATATCGATGTATCGGGTGAAAATTCACCCTCGTTCCCGGAATAACAAGGCCTTTCGCGTTGTATCGCATAACGAGTGCATAACGCCAGGGATGTGCATGACGAATATCGAATTCACGCCGCCCTCCTTCATCCTCCAACACGCTTACAAGCGGAATTGCTTAATGACGATACTCGTTCTCTCGTTCACTTAGTTTAGCATGATGCCAATGGGGAAACCGCGACATAAGTGGATGGTGTCCTGCGTGCTTCCAAGCCCTTCTATGCTTTAAGTGCACCAAGGGCGGCTGACGGAGGGGTGCAGTCACACCATCTACGAGTGAGCAACCTTAAGGGGGACTTTATACGACCAAGCTATGAAACGTACTTTTCGTATATTTTTCGTTTTCTCCTTTCCTTATATTCGCATTTACGATCTGCATATTTAATCCTGTCTGGTCTGTGACCAACATGTAATTCTGAACTTTTATTTCTCCGAAAGGTAAAATATTTATTGAGATTTCTATAAATTTTTTATCTCTAGAAGTTACCTTTTAAAATTTTTTTTATTAATTCTCTTTTCCACTTTTTCTCTTTAAAATTTAATGGGAGTAGTCATTTGATTTTGTTTACGTAAACAATTATTTAGAATATTTTTATACTTCAATTCAAATTATTATTATTAATAACATATTGTGCATTATTATTTTTTTGATTTATTAATATTTGATATCATCATGGATATGGATTTAATTATTATATAATTTTTTGAAAAAAGTAAATAGGAATCAAACGAATATTAAACAGATGAGCACGGTAAATATTATTTAAAAAAAAAATAAAGATTTTAATTACAATAATATGTTTTTTTATTGGATGTTTTATTAGAATTACGTATAATTCGTAAAGAATAATTATTTTCCAAAATACAATATGTATTTTTATTAAACAATATCAATAAAACGATATTTTATAATAATTTATATTTTTTCGCTGCCGAAAGTGTAAAAATATCCGAGTTGACTATTCTTACGTACGTCATTTTGCACAGAAGAATATATTAAAAGTAATTATTAAGGGAAAGGGACATCAAGCGAAATAGTGAAGATTTCGACTATTTCTAAAATCTTATAAAATCCTATCCTGAATATTCCTGCAAAATAATGGATTATAACGAAAGAGCAGTTTTATCGTATTTTGACATAAAAAAAAAACGCGAATTGCTTATGCTGGGCATAATTTTTTTGCAATTCCGACAATCATATGAGCTTAATATGCTTCCGGCTGTTGACGGCGAATAAAAGTCGCTGTATTAAATTGCCGTGAGTGCCGAAAATCGTGCACACGGCATAGAGCGGTGAACGACATTGGCGTATGTAAAAAGTTACTGATATGGCACGTTTGACGACATAGTTCGTTTCACATAGAATCGTTCCTGTTCGCTTCGTCACTCTCGTTCTCCCGTGCCGATCCCTCGCATCCCTCTCAGTCTTCTCCATTTCCTCCCACCTCTTTTTATTATCGAAGCTACGTGGGCGGAGGTATATGCGTTGTCAGATCAAAAGCATGAAAATGCGGGGGAGCCGCGGCTGCGTCCGGCAGAAACAATGAAAGCAAATACGGGCAATGGAAAACTAGCGAGCACAAAAGAACGAAAAAGTGGTCATTGCGAGTTACAAAGGACCACATGGAAAAGTACCGTGGATATCCAGTTTGGGCAAACACGAGGAACGAATAAAAAAAGAAGGGGAAAGAGAGAGGGGAGGGGGAGGGAGAGGGGAAGAGAGAGAGAGAAAAAAGATCGGAACAGACGTGCGCACGTCCTCGCCAACTACGAGCGGTCTCCGATATTGCCGAAAACCACCGACTTCGGAACCGATATCGACAGTCACAGACGTTACCGTCATATGCCGGGTTTTTCCGGATGTCCGACGAGCAGAACGGGGTTGGGAATCGATTGCGGCCAGAAATAATCTCCAGCCTTTTGAGCCTGACGTCTCGACGGCCGATTTCCTAAAAGAGAGAGAGAGCGCGACACGGTTATCGAGTTTATTTGACCAGTAAAATCCGTTCGATCATGTGAAAATCCTTATTCGAGTGTAACGCTATTTATGCAAGAGACAAACCCGACACTGTCGCTTCCGCATTACCGATGCGAGATAATAAACTGTATATACTACGTATATACGTTGTGTGCACACTTCGCCAAAGCGAGACGCAGATGCTCGAATATGAGAGGGTCGCAGATGCGAAAGGTGAAGCTTCGTACTCGAGTGAGGGTATCGTATTTCAACGATATACTACATATATTCGCGTGTATGATTGAATCAACATACGCGTGAAGTGTCACAGTAAAGGCGGCCATGCGCGCGTATCGCATAAATTGCGATCATTGCGGAAAATTGGAGGATATACGGATATGACAGTAACTATAGCACAACTCGAACTCGATTACAAAATCGATTATTTAATTGACAAAGCACGCTTTTTCTTACTATCAATTAGCGCGTATCATCGTAACGGATAACTGAAACATTTTTTTTTTTTTATATTAAATTAATTTTCAACCGAATATAATTTTTAACAAAAAAATCGCACAGTGTTTTCACAGACGGTGCTTTTCGATTGTGCTCCTCGATACGTAATTCGATTCAGTGTGCACGAAGTTCGCGGTTCGTGCCATCTCGTGTATATACGCGCACACGTACGGTTTGCGTCAAAGGCACCGAAGTAATTGCGAAAAAGAGTTATTCTGCCGCCCGGCTGGCTTTCACCGAAAGCGTCGCCATCCCTATCGAGAAAAGAGAGAAAGAGAGAGAGGGAGAGAGAGGGAGAGAGAGAGTCGCATGGCATTAAAGCCTCGAACGTTGCTTTTCACCGAGATGCAAATCCATGGTCTTATAACTAAGCCCTTCTCGAACGCTCACTACCTGCACTGTGAAGGCTTCGCGAACACGCGACGTGCTTTAAGCGATTAACTCCGTATCACGGTTCATTAGTCGTGCAGTTTTATAAAATAACAGCTCTCGGCGGCGCTCTCTACATTTTCGATATTTATGAACGGTGGATCGTTACCACAGATACGGACAATATTTTCAGAAAATATCGGCCACGAGGAACTTGATTTTTTTTTTCTCTTCCGTGGAAAACGCGCGGCTGTCTATTGTCTCGCAAAAATTCGCGCAAACCTTTTTGACGTCGTTGAATCGTGATAACTGTCTCGATCGCTATATTAACTGGTGAAAACGCTGGGGCTGTGATAAACGGAGATTCTTTTGAAAAAGAAAATAGCACAGAAATGGGAGTATTTTTATACATTAAACGAAAATAGAAAATTTATTCATATGTATTATTAACAATAACACTGTGTAGCATAATAATATATCTAATTGCTTGCAATTACGTGTTATTATGTATTATTCTATGGGCGCATCGAGTCTTAATTTACGAGACACGAGTGACAGACTCACAAAGTATTCTCAATTGAAACGTGCAGCTTTTCAATTGGAACCCTCGACAAAGAGTGTGTTCGAAGTATCGAAACACTGGCACTTACGCACAATTGGTTTCGAGTGTTGCGCATACTTTCAAAAAAATTCGGTTGTCTGTTGTATCCGAACCGCTCTCGTGCTACTCGCGTTGCCAGTAATAATTTGTACGTCTATATAAGGGTGAGAAAGGGCTCTTGAGCGAGAAGAATAAGTGAGTAACGATCTCACCATTTGATACGAAAGATAGGTTTCTATACTCTCTCCACAGTTTATAATAACACAGATTTTACGAACCTTCCTTAAAAAAGAAATAAAATAGAATTTGTTAATAAAGTTGAATACTAGTAAAATTATTTAACTTAAATATTCGATTATACACTAAATCTTATTAGTCTCTCTCTCTCTCTCTCTCACACCTTCTCTTCTTTATTATCTTATTATTTATTACAGTTTCACACACGATACGGTGTGTATAACTCGCTTTTTAATTATGATACTTAAATTGCTTGTACGCGGGACGAACGTGGCGCGAAGCGTGGAGCATGTGAATTTAATAGAAAATCCGCGCGACACATTTCAATAAATTAACGAGACGTCGCACATGCGCCGGAAATGATTGCATTCGCGGATAGCATCCCGGGTTTTTAAGCACATCGAGCGTTGGAATTGGAGCTCAGGTGCATACCGTTCGTTCAGGAAAATCCCTGCGAGGAGACGAGGCAAGTTTATTGCGCCTGTCGCGGAAAGGAGAGGAAAAGAGTGTAATCGCGCGCGAATACTGTCGATTCGTTTGGACTCTCATATCTGAAATTGCTGTCGCCTCGAATCTATTATATCCGAGCCGGTGAGGCCCGAGAGCCGGGGGATCTCTCTGTAATAGAAATCCATGGCTGAGTTCGTTAATTCGCGCGGGCACAGCGCGGAAAGCGGTAAAAGCCGAACGCGGAAAAAGAGGGAAGAGCGGATTCTGGATAGATACAAGAAAAAGGGAGAGAACACGAGAGCGAAGGGATGAAAATCGATGAAAAAGGAAGTAAGAGATCGGGCAGGGATGAAGCTCGGGATGAAGGTTGGAGTGCGACTACTCGAGAAGAGAGAAAAACCGGGGTACCTACGATTCCATTGAGTGGGGGCACATCTGCCGCGTTGCATTGTGCCGCATACTGCACTCATCCGCGTCATCCGATCTGCTTGACGCAACCTCGAAGCCCTTGAGAAGAAAAGAGCGAGCGAAATGACGAAGTAGATCACGAGAGGAAACGAGAGAAGGTAGAGGGAGAGAGAAGTTGTCGCCCCTCCTTTGCGTCCTCGTGCCAGAGTTATATCGTCATATCGTTCTACCTGCTGAACGATAAATCCGCTCGATCCCTTTCGGCGAAGTACCCACTTAGATTTATGAGGGAATTAATAGTAGATCCGATGAAAAAATATCGGCAATATATTGGTTACACGATTATCTACCATGAGTGAAGCCGAAGAAAAAGTCACGTAACCTTAAAATGTTGAATCCGACGTAATGAATGGCTTCTTTGAAAATACTTTTAAGATCTGAGCTATTTAACCCTTCAAGGGATGCTGGACTTACGACCGAATTCCAAAGCATCGCTGATTTCACCGATCAATTTGTTTTTATATAAAGCAAACGTTAAGATTCGACGCCTGAAGCTGATAACAAAACTGTAATTTTTCCAATGTAAATTAAATATTTTCAAAATGAAGACAATGAATATATTTTCTATTTAATATTTCGAAATGTGTATGGAGATTTGATCGTGTGTCAGCAAATAAAATTTGCGTCAAGTAAAGTTGCATATGATATTATCGTTAATCCGATTGCGTTCTATTTATTCCCATCGAATTCGGATCGAAGTTGCTGACGCAAATTATCCACGTTGAAATTTAATTTTACATTTAATTCGATCAAAAAAATCGTTCATCTCCGTCGGTCATCGTGGCCGCAGGTAAAAATTGTTAACTGTTTAAACGCTCGCCGCCGCAGTAAAGTGGTGTGATATATTCCTTTTTCGTGCGCAAGCAACGTTGGAAAATTGGACGGAGCAGGATGACGGAAAACTGCGCGGTATAAAAGAGAACGCGCCCCGCCCTTATAATCCAGAGTACATTTTTCACGCTAGCACGTTATATTACATATTTATGTCACGCTCGATGTCCGACTCCCTTCGCGTTACGTTGGATATGCAACAACTGTGCTCTTAGGACACGGCGCCCATTAATGATTCAGCGAGCTGAACAAAATACGGTGCTTGAATTTGTTTATGCCTTCGTAGGAGAGAGTTAGCAAAGGGTAAGCAAAAAGGGTACGACGAATATAGGTTCCGAAAATTTCGAGTCCTGTTTCTATGTGCATACGATATATCAAATATTCACAAAATGCATTAAAAAATCAAACAACAGTTCTCATTTTTAAATATCTATATAGTTACATATAATGTCTACTGAAAACGTTTCTGTGAAACAAAAACTAAGTTTACTATCGAGATAAAGTAAACTTTAAATAAAATTAATTAAAAGTTGTCATTTTTATTTTTTATCCTGCAAAACAGAACATTCATTTTAATGCAATTAATTAATAGTTACATTGTTTTTGTCATACTTACACATGTATCTCGCGTGTAATGGGATAATATTATTTTAAATGCTTCCCCTTTTCGATTTCTCAAACTTATCACTGTATGATTTAATCAGTGAAGTGCATTGGCTCTGAAATTTGATTAAATGCACTGCTGCATTGCGGAATGCTTTTTCTCTCGCATCGCCATCGAGTTTACCTTTTGTCATCCTACGTTTCGTGTAACTATAGCGGTAGCACCGCGTGCAGTCCCTTGTATCACGATATATGAATCTTTCTCATTCCCACTGGGGGATTCTGACTGACGGGGATGAGGATTGGGGGCTTACACGTGATTACAAACCCTCCAACGAAACCCTCTGGCCAGTTGGCCTACTTTCATATAACTTTCGGCATACTGTTCGACCGTTTAAATCTGGCTATCCGCGCGAGACAGGATATAATATTACCGACTTCAAAGATCGAAGCGTAAAGTAGAAGTACAGGTCCAAGTCGTAAAAAGCACATTCTAAAAGAGTGTAGAAATTAAAAATTAACAAAATTCTACAACTCAAATGTATTTATATCACGACCTTGTTAAAGAGTTGACGTAAAGTAAATTTGCTATATACCTATAAAATATTTTTAAAATAATATTCAATATTTTAGGAGTTGATTTTTAGGTCATTGAAGAAAAGTTCATTTAAATATATGATTTCAAAGAAAAAAACTCGTTTCAGAAATACAAAGTGTTAAAATTTTATAAAATTATCGTTTTTCTTAATAAAGAAAAGTTCCTTTTTCGAACTTGCAAGTAAATAAATAGGGTATCTATTCTTTTACCTGTATTTTTTATCTATAATCGGTTTTGTAAGAAATCAATGGCATAGAAACGAGATTTAGATAGTACATTACTTCCCCGAACTTGTACAATGGACAGAATCAAATTTTTTTGTAGATTTTTATATTATTGCATTACAGTCCAGTTAAAGATTCTTTCACTATTGGTCCATCTTCGTTCGTCTTTTTCGTTTAATTCCTCTTTTCGTTTTTTTCCCCTTTGGTTTTTTTTCTCTTTGGTTTTCGCTTTGGCTATATAGTTTATATGATCTTTTTTAATAAAATAATTCCAAAAATCAATTTCTAACATATTGAACAATATTTAAAAACATCCTGTATAGAATAAATCTCGGATTAAATATATTGTTTGCGCACGAGCATACAAATATTGTCATGGATTTTATATTAGATTTTATCGGTTTCAACGATACATGCCTTTCTTGTTTTTTTATTCCATTATACCGATCACTACGAGGCAACAATGTATATATAATTTAGAGATATCGGTAATATTATAATATTATGATATCTGCGTAGAGATTGGGATGAATATTTTGATCGAACAATAAGGGCGATAACGATTGTCCCCGATTGCATTGTCTGGTCCGAGATAATTTATCACATCGACAAATTTATGGCTACTAGTGCGATGAGGGGGTTAATTGCATATCCTAGTGTATGTTGAGTAGTTGATTCTATTATTCGAATAACGGCTGCTTCATTTACATGGATAATTAGGTAATGCGATATTCGAAGCCCCTACATGTTACCGATACACCTGTATTTGCGATTGTGTATGAAATGGATAAATATCGGCATTTGATTAATAAAATCATCGTTATGGATTATTGCCGGCTTTCTTTGAGTTCGCTGTGAATCAGTTTGCACGATTAGATTATGTCCTATGTTACGTTGAATTATTCGTTCTCTTAATTTACCGGATCGATACTCTACCGTATCTGTGTATTTTCATATTATGGTGAACGAGAGAGATAATAACTATATACATGATGGAAAATCTTGTTTAGAGTAAATATAATTTTCGCGGAAAATTATAATCAAATATCTATATATTGTACATTATAATATAATACGATAAAAGATATTATTCTCTTTAATTATTTTATTTTAAATATTTATTATACTTTAATTATTTATTTTAATTATTTACTTTTAATTATTTATGTATATATATATATAATATATATATATAATATAAATATATAATATATATATATAACGAAAGAGTGTCGTAAGTGATTAATTCAGTCGTGGCGTCACATGGGAGCGACACGATTCAATTCTCTTATCAGTCATCGGGCATTCGAAGAAAAGTGAAAGCGATTATGACAGTCATCGAGTTTCTCGGTCACGACGAACGTGCGAAGCCCCCATTCTGCGCATGTGCACATCACTGTGAAATCCCATCGAAAGGGTGTGCGCGATCACGATCGAGGGTCGTTGCATTCAAACACTGCGATCGCACGCTTTTCACGTGCCTCGAATTTACATATAGGGTTACGTCTCCATTCGCGGCCTAAATGAAATAATCTCGTTATGTAAATGGACGCCTGCAGGCGCGAGATGCGATGTGACGCTATGACGTCGTTCTCGTAGACCGATGCGTTCTCGAATCTTTTCCCCGTCATCCTTTTATGCCATCTGAAAGCACGCCATCTGAAAGGTGACGACTCGTTGTAAAAGTCATCGCGAATTTTGCAACCCACATATCACAGCTCCAATCATGACATGAGTTTGGATAATTATTCAGACGTTTTACTTATACTTTTTAGTCGGCACGATAATGCATTTTGGACGGCCTTAAGTATGACACATATGATTGGAAACATGAGAAGGATCGGAAACGAGGCGTATCTAGACCGACCGATTTCACTCGCGTCAGAAATATGAATTATTTAATCATATTGTTGAATAAACATCGACTCTTCGAACTGGCGTTTTGCCTGCCACCGTGTTCTGAGAACAGTATCTTGGAAATATGTCTGTTGCCTGTCTAAGAAACACGCAATGTGAAAGAATGACGCATTCAAATGGTCAAGCTGCAACACATATCGCTGCATACCAAATTAGGTAGAATAGAGAATGAGATAGCAAGCATATTTTGTTTCTTCTAAGAAAGAGTTGCAAGTGTTACGATCATGACATGAAAGTCATACATAAGATAGATTCTAGGGCTATCTTAAATGTTTCTCGCAGACTCTTAGAAATTTACAACATTTCTTGTTCTATAAAAATTGCTAAATCAAAGAAGAACGTCGTTTTCCACGGACATCAAAAATTATACATATGTTTTGCTTATTGTTAGAGAAATTGTTAGAAAATATTTTATATATATATATATATGTATATTTTGCAAATTAATCGAAAATTATTATAGTTATCATAAAAAAATAGTCGAAATTACTATAATTTACAGTTTTTGGAACAACCATATAAAATATAGTTGATAATTATAGTTACAAAAAGTTTTCTCTCAGTACATTGTCTTCTCGCGAGAGCGACGTGTTTTAGGATGACCTTACAAGTTCTGTCACAGGCTCGAAAAGAAATTAATCAAGTAGAAGCTCGAAGTTAATGTCAGGTGATAACTCATTCTTACAGCAGCGCGGCTCAGCTACGAGCACTCGCGTAATCGTCCTTCGTGAATTGGATTCGTCGTGAGTTACGCGACAGCCATGTGCTCGCACTTGTACGAAGAGATGCGACGGTGTCTCGTTATTCTATGCATTCACAGCACAAGACGTCGCGAGTCGTCCAGTCTTATTCGACGACGCTACGTGGCTTGGAGTCGCCCATGCGCGATTCATCGTAAATTAGACGAACGAAGGGAGCAATCAGCGATCCCGCAATAGACTGTCGAGATGAGACCTCGTGATGTCGCTGGATCTCGTTTAAAGGCGAGTGACAGCATCTGTGTGTAAAGTTGCTGCGGAAAGAGAGAACCGAGCTCGTTTTCCACATTATTACTCATTACGTCATTAAGAAAATCCTTGTCTATTGTCTCGGGTCAGTGACGAGATGATGATGGCTGGAACGCGGCTCTTTCCCTTTTCACTTCTTCCGCCCATCGAAGACGAGAGTTGGAGAGATAAATATGTAAAGAGTCGTTGGCCTCTCTCTTACCGAGAAAAGTTCCTCTCCTGTTGCACGAGGAGATGCATATGCATGGGCGTTCGCGAGAGAACGTCATGATTCTTCGCGCGAATCGGGCTGTCGCACGTTTCTTTCCTTACTCTTTTTCCCTTCTTTCCTTTTCCACTGTGTTTCTCCCGTTCTTCCTCTACTTTTTTTTAGTCTCTCCCGTTCTCTCTTCGCTTCCTTCTCCCGTTCGCGAGATAAAACAGCTCAAGTCGGCTTTCGCGATAAGACGGAAAAAGCAACGGCGTGTATCTGTGTACACGAGATTATTTTATCGTGGCGCATTGCTATACACGTGGGATTTGACTGTTTTCCCCTCTTTTTCCTTCGAGGACAGATAGATGCGCTTTGGTTAAAATTTTTCCTTTCGAACTCTATCGATGCGTCATAATGGACGACGTTATCATTTTTTAATTTTGTTTCATACATTTAATAGGTAGGTAATTAAGAATAATCGAATTAATTTGTACGAATAAAAATATTATGTAGAAATAGTATCTTTATATTTATTACGTAATCAGAGTCGAGATTGATTTTGATAAGCTATTATCACATCATAATTTTATTAGCCGTATGTCTTGTTAATGAAAGTGCACGAATGTCGCATACAATAATTACAGTCAATAGGAGTTTATGAATATTACGTCCGTATAATAGGGATCAACCTGGAAGCGAAATTAGGTCAGCTATAAAGCGCATTATTAATTTATATAAACGTAATTAATGACGGAATATGGATTGTAAGCGAGTATTATTAAGGAGAACAGGCAGATGTGGCTTCGACGATAATCTAAAAGACACACGTGATTATTTCGTTCGCCTTATTCGCGAACTCTTGATTAGCAGGCAATTAATAAAACCGATAAGCGGATACAGAAAGTTAGTTGGCACCTGTAATTTGCGATGAACGGCCACAGTGATACGGATATTATAAATCTACACGCATGAACGTTATATTGCATATCAGCTATTATAATAACATTGTACAAAGATATATATTTTTTACGTCCGTTAATGCAATTCGAGATTTGTTCAATTGAATTATTCTACACTATTATTCTATATATACATAAATTGGAGCAATCTGAGGCATCTTTTGAATTGATTTTTATATGATATTTCATTTACATATTACCGCTCTGTAATATCGATTCTCTCTATCATAAATGAAAATGGACCGCACGATTCGCTGTCACGGAATATGACGTCGAGTAAAATTAATCTCCCTCGTTAATAGCAGGCAGAGAAGGCATTTGTGCGCTATGATAAAAATCTCTCGGACTCAGTGCGGTCGGATGAGAGCTCTGCGAAAAGTGTCTTTCGTTCGGGAAATGAGGTAATAATAATACCGTGATAGCACGGCCGGTATATTATGTTCCATTAGCGAAATCTCATCGTGCCTCGCATTGATTATCATTAATGACGGGGAAATCGATAGCGCGTACTCGTCAAGTTTCAGGGAAACAGTCGATAAGCTATCCGAGGCATGGCATAATTCGTAATAAGGAAGAGGTAAGGAGAGAGAGAGAGAGAGAGGGAGAGAGAGAGAGAGAGAGACAGAGCGAAATCGCAAATCGCTCGACCATTCATGAGAGTTCATTCTTTTTCACGGACGGCACACATGTGTGTAAGCGCGCATGTAAATTTCCCGGTTTCCTCACGAAGACCTCCTTCGCGGAAACGAGAAAACGTGGTTGTACAGAAATTGCTTTGCCGTGTTTCGCCCGCGTATACGATCTGCCCCTTCCCTTCACTACCACTATCCTCCGTGCTTTTTCCTCTCCATTATCTTACTTCGGTGACTTACACTATTCTCTGGGCCGCGTATCTCGATGGGATTCATGGCGGAAATGTAATAAGATCGTGCTTGCGCCCAACGATATTTCCTACGAAGACGAACTCGTACGTTAGATCATTCGCAATCCATTCCGTGCAACGTACACCGCACTTCTCGATAACATCGACGCGATCATGAATATATTTGCAGCTTGCGAGGGAGTACATCGCGTTCTCCGTGTTTGTCTAATTACGTTGCTTGTTTCCTTCGTGCTTAGACTTTCAACATTGATACAATCTGTCGATATAACTTTTAGTATCACGGAATAAATTTTACTTTGCACGGCTGAATTGCGTGGAAATGCTGATCCGTGGAAATCTCGCATTGTTATACGATACCTAATAACATTTGTATTTCTTCTCTGTATAATATTATTTCGATATTCACGACCGTATCGTGCGAATAAATGATTTGACAACGGTTTGAATGCCTTGATTACTGCCAGTGACTACTTTTAAAGACAAGGCGGCGCCTGCTGCATTCAGGAAGCATTCATTCGCACAAACGTTTTGAATAGTGGCGATAATCTCGTGGTTTGATAACTCTTTTTGATTCTTTTCGAGTGGATACTGCTAGGAGCAGCCCCTTTTCGAGATACCCCCCACAGTCCGACCCGCATTTGCCTTTCTCTCGGTCGAGCTTTCCGCTCTTTGCTGCTTTCAAGGAATATTAATTACGACTGCCTTACAAAAGACACCGACCGGAAGTTTTCACCGGCTATCAAATGCAGAACAGGTTAATTAAATTCTCGCCGCTCGTGCGCGGACCGCAAAAGGGCCCCACGACGCACGGCACAATGCTGGGGTCAGAATGCCACGGGGCACTGTTAATTAGGCACGCGATGAATGGCATTGCGATATACATCCGGAAACACTTCTAGTCAACGTCACGGCGGCGTCCGTCGTCCATCTGGCGTCGAGTACAATTCTAGAGAACCTGTGTAATTTCGATGCGCTCGTACATATTAAATAAAATTATACGTTCTCAGAGATGATTTAAGATGAACGGAAAAATCGTAATAGCAGAGAAAAACGAGAATTAAAATAAGAGAGTAATTGTAAATACGTAATCATAATAATAAATAACACCGAAAAACACGAGAAATTTATTATTTTAGATATATTATTTTTTATTCATTAAAAATTGAGATTCCTGTTTCGATAAAGTTTATATAATAACATTCTTTTATTTCGTACAATTTTATAGAAATATAAGTATTACAAAGACTTCTTAATGAGAGTAGAAAAAAATCGCCATGCAATTAATTTTAACACATACAATGGAAATTTGTGTAATTCATACGATTCTACAATATTTTATATAATTGGTATTTTGGCAGATAATAACATGTACATGTATTGTTCTCTTTTTGTGCTTCGCTCGCAAATATTTTCAACAATGCAAAAATTGAACTGGATAACCCGAGTCCGGTATAGAGACCCGACTACAAACAGGAGCACGCGTTAGTTACGCAGACGGAGTACAACCATACAGATGGCTGTTTTTGCCGGCGGCTATGCATGGGCGTATACTGCGTATACTGCGTATACTGCGTATACTGCACGCAGCCGCCGGCTTCTGAGCTAATTAGGCGATATCATCGATACGCGGCCAATGAGGATTGATTTTCATGTATGCGCGGGCAGATCTGTACGAGCTTAATTGGGTAGAGAATGCCACCGCATGCAGTTTATATTGATCGGAATGTTCACATCAACGATGTAATCATATTTGTCCAGGCATGCTTTGGGAACCTGCCGTCCCGTCGTGTTTGCTTAATAATTATGGATCGATTTTGGAACCGGATAATATTGACCCTCGACGCTGCCGCGTAACGCTCTATCGTGGCGTATGATGCAGTGCCACCGTGCACGCGCGCGGTCTCATGCAAACTGGAAATCACGCGTTCCCACCTGCACAGCGGCAAATTTGTCGGCACGTTTTCGTTTTGGAAGCTTCCCAGCTCTGTTTTTATTTCATTTCATTTTCAAATTCAATCATTTCGACGATTTCGTAATGAACGTTGCGTTACCTCATTTTTTTTTTCCCCCTCGCTGAGCGTGTATACCGCTTCGTTCGGTATATAAATAAACCGAGAGAGAATATATGTGTCGACGCGATAACGTCTCTATCGGTGCACTCAACCGGTGAGAATCGTAAAATATAAGTTTCGTGATCGAGAGATATTCCCGTCGTTGAACACACTGGTAACAGCTACTAAAAATGCAGCCGGGTCTCGTCGAGTTCGAGTTGCGAGGATGCGGTGGCTTTTAATTAACGACACGGTGGAGGGACGGTTGGGGAGGACTCCGACACAGAGCGAGAATCCAGCGTCGGTGATCACCGCGGAGATATGTAATGCTGTGTACGTCGCGATGGTGGCCTATAAACCCCCGCGGGGATTACACGTGCATACGTGCGTAAACCCGAAGCTGAATGGCCGATGGATGCCGCGCCACGCCGGCCCGTAGCTATTCCGTCCGTTGCGGCAATGTGCGAATGAACGGACAAGCCCATTTATGTGTACGCGGACTTCCGAAAGCATCGCGTGACGAGCACTGCCGCCGAGCTCGTCGTTCTCGTTCGTCAAATTCCGACTGAAAAATAGCGGCCCGCAATTCCATTTCGAGGTCTGATTAGCAGGTTGGTATTAGCAGAAATATTTGGTGGGAAAAGTACGCAGTAAAATAAAATTTGCAGCTGTGAAATATAATATAAAATATCAAAATGGTACCTAAATAAATGGTAACAATATTTTTTTTTTCTTTTATTTATAATATAAACAGATGAACGTTATACAAATTTATAGCTTTTAAGAAGGTTTATGAAACTATTAGAGTGTGTGTCAAACTATAATCAAACTATAATCAAACTACGTCAGGGTGCAATTGCATTTTGTGGTACAATGATAATGGAGTTGGAATATTGCTGATATTAAGCAATGAGTGCGTTTAGATGTATTATCACGAATGCATGAAGCTGTTGCTAACGCTGTTGTATATATATATATATTGATCGATATATTATCTACATAATATAACTAATCTATAGTTTCATATCTATATTTAGCATTTATTTCGCTTACTATTCAAACGAATGCGAGCGAGTCGAGTATGTTTTCGATGTGAAACTAATGCGACTGCGAGATATTAATTCGCGTGTTGAATATAACGAATGGAATTTGCGGTATCGCGTTAGCCGCGTTAGCGTATTATCGAAAAGTGGTTACTTCGACTTTTCCGACTCATTATCTCGGTAATTAAGAGCTGAAGTTATCGGTGCGGTCGCCGAGATTCGCCGCGTGTAATTCTAGAAGCGGTGCTATCCTATTATCATGCTGGGTAGCGAGCTAGCGCTACTAAAATAATTCCTAACGTGCTTACGCGCGCACGTTTGTGTATGCCGTCTGGTCGTCTGGTGTTAAATGCCGAAAAGTGTTCCATGCGCATGGCAGGGTAGGTGTTACACGTATCCCAAGAGGTACCGGCGCATGTCAGGCTAATTGATTCCCAACGACGAGGACAACGACGACGACGATGACGACGACGACGACGGGAGACGAGGATGCGCACATCAGCTCGGATTCATGTGCATATGCATATGACGGGGCATTTATGTATATGAAGGGCGATTTTGCGATCTACGACGTTGTGGTAAGATGTCTTTGGATAGCCGTTGGTAAAATTCAAATGTGGACGCAGGGATGTCGCGTGAATTCTTGTTTTATTTATGCGAAAACCTGGGGCATACATCGAATTTTAATTAACGCGCGGTATCGCGTATTCAAAGTATCGCGGTACATCGGTAACGGGCGCGGTAAACGTCGAGTTAAGAGCCGGAGGAATTAAATTTAAATCGCAGTTTTATTGTACAATTAGCACGCAGCGCGACGTATCATATTGGAGTGCGTCGATATATTGTATATCTCTGCACGTTGCAAATTAAAAGCATACGTTTTTCCATTAATACCATAAAAATTAATTTCGAACACTTGAACAACAAAATTTCGTAGTAACAGAAATAAAATACACATATAGTTTAATAAATTTAGCGCTGATTATGACGCAGCAATTATTAGTTTTGATTTTTATTTCTCTCTATGTAATCTGAATCCTGCTGCTCAACGATTTTGTTGATAAACCTGGCCTTTATTATTCGAAACGTAAATTGTACAATTTAATGTACTCTCTCTCTCTCTCTCTCTCTCTCTCTCTCTCTCTCTCTCTCTCTCTCTCTCTCTCTCTCTCCCTCCCCCCTGCGGTTCTATCTTTTTGTCGTATTCAACGAGGATTAATATCGCACATCACACCTATCTCTAATTATTTCAGTGATAATTATTATTACTGATCATACATTATTATCTTGTTATAATTATTGTTACAACGATCAGGATTGTATTAATTTTTTGCTGATATTCTCATTGAACAAAGCTTTAATTCTTCTGCTTTATATTTATATGCATATCGCGTTTTACATTAATATGTTTTAATACGATATATTTGGTTTTAAATAATTTTTTTCTTATAACTTTTCTCAATTACCCAAGTGTATCAAAAAAAACTAAATACGCGTGTATTTCGACGTGCAACCTGCATTTTATTAGAATAGTTTGGGCTCAAGTTTTTTAATAGAAACTGAGATACAAGCTGGACCTTTCTTGTCTATTATTACGTACCGCGAAACTAAGTTTTTACAGTGGCGCATAAGAAAAACTTATAAGAAAAATGGTTAGTGCGACTAAAAATATTGCTCGAGTTTCTACATAGAGGTCCCTCCTTATCACATTCTTAACAATAAAATTATGTTTCACTTTTAAATCCATACACGATACTTCAATTTAAGATAAAAAAATATTAATTTTGTAGATTTTTAGTTTATATTTAATTTCTAAAATGATTATTTTTTTTCTATATTATTTGAATACTATCAGTTCTATCATCGAATTCTTCATCGTTGGCAATGTTGGATTTTAAAGTCAATTTTTTAATATCGTAAAAATTATGATAGATAACTTAAATCTGTAAAAAAAAAGTAAATAAAATACAATCATAACAGTAAAAACTCGTTAAAGCTTTCACATGTAAGAATTCTTTCAGATCGTTATACAGTACAGAATAACGTAATCGCATGAAGTTCTGCACATTGAAGTTCTGCATTGAAGTTCGAAGAACATCTAAGGGGTTACAAACGAAGGGTAAAAATTTCACATTACCGACGGAGAGTTAAGACCTGTAATACATATTCGCAGTAGTCTGCGATAGCTGTATTACTTTTGTGATAATACCGATTATTAGACACGTTATTTATTTCGTCGAGGCGTGTGGAATCCGATACGTTCACTCACCCTCGCCAGTCACGGCGAAATTTGCACGTTGCCCGCTTTGGCAGTTTACGTCGACAGTTTGAATCGTTTCCGCGAGCAGCTATCTTTCATTCACGGTGGGGCGATATTTGGCCTTTTCATTAAGCGACGAATGCCGCTTGATTAATGGAGTTTGGTTACCGCGCCTGTCGTTGGTTTCCATCGCCGCGAGCCGACAAACGCGTCAGTCACTCCGCGCTTGGAGTTTGTGGAAACGAGGTAGAAACGAAGGTTTTAGCGGAAATCCCCGACGTGGATTGGTGACGGAGTTGGCGAAACGGGTTTTCACATGACGGAGAGAGCGGTTTTACAAGGTGCACTAAGAGAACTTGGAGAGAAGGGTATGAAAGTAATAACTTGCCACTTTCGACCCATCAGTTGATTATTACATGTTTTAATAAGATATTATATCATTTCTTCTTCAAATTTGAAAGAATGGAAAGTATATGACACGTGAAAAACTTAAAATTTAAATATCACAGTACACGTAATAATATACATTTTCAAAAGAAATCTTATATAAATACAATATATACCATACTTTTAAATCATACTTTTAAATACGGGATTGCTAAAGATAATATAAAATTTTATATATGTGACTTAGTTTTGACCATCAGTTATTAAAAAACTTTTTAGAATTGCTTTCTAGCGAAATGTGGCAGTGCCAAGGAAAGAGATATTGGCTTATCCTGTATTTCACGTAAATGAAATGCATACTGGATTGTGAAAAAGCGACGAACGATAGCGCGTGCCTCGTTGTATAAAATTGCTTTTACTTAGAGATCACTGCATGTCAAAGGCGATTTAATGATCGGAAAAACGCCGGACGCTCGAAAAAAGGTGAAATTATGCATAAGTTTTATATCTAGATGCTTATTTCATTTTCGCATATATATATGATACATAAAAGCGCGTGTATGCAATTAACGGTTGTGCGCGTGCACAACTCTGACTAATGAAAAATGCTCGTGTGAGAGGGTACGTAAGTGCATTATACCAAAAAACGAAATGCGATCCTCGACTCGTGTATAAAATACCTCTATGTAAAAGATATTTCTACCGCGTGGGAATGAACCGACGCGCAGAATAACCGTCATCGCGATTCTCGTTTCCGCATAGTTTTCGTACAAAAAGTTGACGTGAATCCAGCACGCTAGATAAATACGCGGGTCCATGAACGATTTGCAAAACGAGAACGTCAACGTTGGCGATCAACGTCGCGTAGCGAGCGCGACAGGTACGATTCTTGCAAAAGGGATGGCGCGATACGTTAAAATCCGTTTTATAGCAAAAGCGAATATATGCATCTTCCCCAACATTATAAAATACTTTTGCGCCAGTGCGCATCAAAAACGGAATTCGCGTTTGTTTTCTCCAGCAAAAAGAGAGCACATCGATGCGCGCATACCACGTACATATATCTCCTTCAAAGGGGGCAAAGAACGTCTCTCTGTGTAGGCGATTGTATAGACAGGTGTGGGTGCGTGCGTGCGTGCGTGGGTGCGTGCGCGCGCGCGCGCACAGATATGTCAGATATGCAAATGCACACAGGCGCACATGCACGTGTATAAAACACTTCCGAGCGAGTGTGCGCATCGGTGGCTGTATGAATGTATGATCCACATGCAAGCAACCGAGAGACTGCGGGACCCCTCCGGCTCCTTTTCACGAGTGCATATAATGCGATCTCATTTTATTCTCCATCCCCTCCTCCCTTCCCGGAACCTCTCCGTTATCGTCTGCGTGCGTATAATGTCGGCGGAGGCGGACGGCGCTACGCAGCGAGAGGAAAAAAACTTCTAGCCTTTTCCGACGTTTCCTCGTTTCCCAGGTATTCCGTCCGTCCGTATCTTGCTCTAGCTAGCTTCGATTCTCGTTAACTTTACGCGATACTGTGCGTTTTCTATCACCGATCCAGTCGCGAGCATTTCGCTTACACGCGTATATAATTAAACGAGAGAACACGTTGAAACAAGGTTTGTTTAAACACTGCAATCGTAGTCGGTATATCGTGACAGATTGAATCATTCAACGTATTTTAAGTGCAGCAAACATTAAGCTTCTGAGAGAATTGCAGAATTAGTTCTGTCTTTCTACACGATGATTATTTTTATGTTTACTTTATAATAGAATTATGCTAATCACGATGGATATATTTGTATAGCAAAAAAAAAAATACATCCCTTTAGAGATATATAATATTTTTTCGATTATTTTTTCGATTTTATTAATAAAATTGAGAATTAAAAAAATTGCAAAAAATTAAAAAAGAAGTACCGAGGCACCTTTTATCCTTTAAAATAGTAGTTTAGCTTCTATATATCTTCTGTATATCCTAGAATATGTGGGTGATATCGTTTTTCGACGTGGCATCGACTAATTCGAAGAGCACGATAACTGCTGGGAGAGATTCGAATATAACTCACTCGGGTTTATAGCGATATCCATGATTGTTTTTAGAACTATTACATCATCCATGGAACGACGATACGCTCGCTGATATAACTATGTTGTCGTTGACGTATTCCGGCTGAAGGGTAGAGGGATGGCGATCGTCGCGGTCGCCGCAACGATAATCGAGAGGTTAACGATCGTGTGTGCGGCGTGGACGGAGGTAGCGCAGAGAAAACAACGTGACGCGCCGCTATTGATTGTACGTCGTTCCGCAGCTACGGCGGCGGAGTAACGTCGTGCGTGAACGAATGAGGCGCCGAGGGGGTGGTCGAAGGGTGAGAAAGAGAGGAAACGGATAGTCGACCAGCGAGTTAGGAGAGAGAGAGAGAGAGAGAAAGAGAGGGAGGAAGAGGGGAGGGGGGGGGGAGAGAACAAGGCACGAAGACGACGAGAGAGAATGCGCGCGAGCGTATGCCGTTGCAGGCTTCGACCCTCTCGACGTAACAAATTGTTTATTGCCACATGCTCGACTCTCACACCGTACGGAATGGGGTTGCTGCCGGTTCTATCGACACCCTACCGCCGACCTTCGCCCATCAGTATCGCGGCGTCCATTTCCCTTCCCTCCGACCGTGTCTCGCGTAGCGTGCGTACACACGCATCGTTGTGTGGACGGACAAATCCGCGACCACCCTCGAAGAGAGCAGGAATGAACCGTTGTTTTTTATTACCCGCTGGATCACGCGTGGATCCAATAATGTGGACCCACAATGCACGTGCAATGCATAAGTACAGAGGTTCCTTTTCTCCTTTTGTTCGCTGGCATTATGTAGGCTGGATTGAACTACCGGAGAATACGTGCAATATTCTCTCTCTCTCTCTCTCTCTCTGCGCTTTGTGGACATTGCAAAGGAAGGATATGGAGCGAAGGATCTTCTTTCGAGAGAGACAGACTCCATTATGAGAATCATAAAAACGCAATATAGACGTTTTCGAGGATCACGATTCCGAAAGGATCTCGATTAAGAGTGCCATAATCGTCATCGTTCGATCGACGTCAGCATTACGAACTCGAATCTAAAAAGGGAGACCCGCTCGCGATTCATCCGGATAAAACGAGTGCGCATTCTCTTAATCCGCAAAACTAAAGTATCGCTCGTAATAACATTCTCCAAATCCAGATCCAAATGCATTGAGGCTAATCTAAGTGTTCGTAGAAGTAATTAGTGAGACGTTGAAGACCGGAGGGAATGGTTCCGAGCTTGATCTCTAATCACTAATCACTCTGATGGCTGCCACTCGGAAGAGCGCGCACTTTGTTCCGTGCACTTTAATGATCCGTGATTGTTGTTCGGCAAAAATTCAACCGCTAACTAACTGATATAGAAACATCAACGTTCTGAAAGGTTGAGCTTGCAGAACCCGGGGCGAAGCCCCAAGGATCCTCAATAGAGGAAGTTCGAACGAATGAGCGGGAGCGGTTCTTGCTTCAAGCCCAGGTTATTTCAAAGAGGAAGAACGGAGTACAAAGAGTACAGCCAGGCCGGCGGGCTGAAGAGAACAAAGAGAAGGGTCACGGACGGAAGAAGAAGAAGAAACAGAACTGAAACAACTGGGGAGTCGAGAGAAGAGACGGGTGCAGTTCATCGGACAGTCGTTATCTTATTATCGATATCGCATCGCCACTTGCGCCTTCACTACCGCTTTTCCTCCCCCATCCTGAACAAATGTTTGCACCGTGCTGCTGTGAACAGATAGCGGCGCGAAGACTGGTCCTGCAGAGAACCGCTTCCTGTTTGCCTTGGGGTGCGCGCACGCGCACACACACACACACACGCACAAAACACACACACACACGCACACACACACACACACACACACACAAAACACACGCACACGCGCATACGTGACACAACATCGCGCTGATCGCGCGCGATTTCACGTGGATCTCGAAAGAAGCTATCCGGGCGTCAGTTATTCTCCATTCAGAAATTTACATCCGTTGCGTGTACCGAACACTTCCTACGACAATGCAGGTTTAAGGGGGATGCGCTTTCGTAATATGACAGGTGAAACGGCGCACTGACTTCTTCATCTTATCTAAACGAGTTAATGGGTCTGACAAACATGTACGTTTTATCGAATTACATTCAAATATTCTTGCCAGCTTCTATATTATTTTGTAATAGATAACTCCCATTTTTCATACAGGAATTTGACTATTTTTCAAAACGAAGAGATTCTTAACTATTCTTAAGGAAGTTCTTCAGTTTTTTTAACAGAATATAAGATTTTGATCGAATATTGAGAATAAGTTTGTGACTAACTCTCCGAGTGCACTGTGGGTTTTTTAAGGAACAAAATTTTAACAGACAAAGTTTCTCTCCATATTTTGCTATATAAAAAACAATATAATATCTGAGTTTAAAAACGTTTAGAATACAAACTAGAGATGTAAAACAATAAAAAATTTTTTTCCAATTTTTCACAATTGATTTATAATAGTAAGAGAAATTTAGTACTGGCATGAAAGATCCCCGGTGCAGATGATGTTAGCGAAAAATAACGGTGCACACGAAGGGTTAATACGTAAGCATTAATATCTAAAGATTTTACTTTAATCGTTGTTAACTCTCTTTTTAATCTCTATTATATTTGCACGAGGTATAGAATTGAAAAATATTGCATAATATATATATAATATTATTATAATATACAAGAGAAAGTATGCAAGACTTTTCCGCACTATATGCTATTAAATTACGCTGAGTTATCACGCTTCGGAAGTTTGTGCTTGCAGACTTCCGATGCAGCCTCGGTATAGGATGGATATGCACTTTCATAATCTATCGTTGATATACGTAAGGCTCGCTTAGAGTAAACTTCCTGATTAACTTTATGTGTGAACTGTTTCGTAATAATGAAGATGAATATTCATATTTTTCATCGACGCATATTCTGTGGCAAGATTTGTGGAAGTATCATATATCTTTCTGCAATACATTGCACTAACTTTATGGAAATTATTCATTGAAATTCAATAGACATTATGTGCAATACGGAAATACATTTTTTCAATTTATTTTTCAATTTTCCCTGAAAACATTTACACCGTAATGTGAAAATTTACAGTAATTTAGTTACTGTGGAAAGTTTATACCAATTAAATATTTGGACGCAATTGAAATTAGAAACAGCAAAATGGAGAAAGATATCGATTTTGATTATTTTGTAGGGAAGATTGTGAATTAAATCAAGTTGTATCGCGTTAACGGAAATTTGCACCTATTTTCACGATGATGCTGTAGAAGCATTTTGTACATTTATAATACGCATTCATAATACGCTATCGTTTTAGCTATAAATATATTACGTGAGCTTTAAACGAACTTTCTGATTATGTTTATGACCGAGCTGTCACCTGGTAATGAAGATAAATACACGTACACTTTATCGTCGCATGATTTGTCGACGGCTATGTGGGAAAATGCGTTCTGCGGGAAATTATCGTAGGTAATTACGTCGACAAAGGGACCCGTATAAGCGAACGCGTGGGTGTCGTACTATTGTTATCAGAAAGGACCTAAGTTACGTGAAATTACCGTACATTTGAGAAAATTGCTTCTTTCAGTATTGAAAAAAGCAAAGATACATCGAGGATATAAACTGCATTTTTCCCGAGAAAAAGTTTACGAACTTTAGAAAAATAGAAAAAGGAAGAGGAAAGAGTTTCATTGTTCGTGGGACAAAGTAACTGTCTGCAGAAATTAATTATCCGCTGCGTGTTATTTTGTCGGGAACGTTATCCTATAACAGCTTGGTCGCGTATTTCTTAATGATACGTAACTCGTACTTTCACGTGAGATTAATTGAGACAAATATCAGCGGAATGTCAAGCGACTACTCTTTATACCATAAACATGATTAGCTAACAATAAGTTTTGCGTGTCGCAGGGGATGTCGTTCTGAAACAGAACTACTAGTAGCCAGAAGTTCGCACCTACTCGCGTCCGTCGAACGCTTTCTATGATGACGTAATCCTCGGCGAACACGCACTTTCGTAATACGCTAACCACGCGTTCGTATATACTTTAAAATGTATACCAAAGAAACGTTCTCATTATGTACATGCTAACGATATCAACGAGAAGGCGGACACGTGCAGTACCGGTTTGCGATTTATGTCCCGGAGAAGAATTAGATCCGATCAGCCGTCATTTTAGAAATAGTGTTGCGACAGCTCATCGTCTCGGGAAAATTGTATTTGCCGCAAAAGAATCGATACGCGATCTGCAAATTGCGTTGTACGAAAATGCGTGTGCAGTGATGGAAATTTAATGAAACAGCGGCGTCTCTTTCTTTCAGATCTTATTCACGGCGACGCGAATCTTTCGCACCAAAACTCAACGGTACGTAACTCCGAAAAGTGATGATGGCAGGGCACCGGTTTAAAGGTACGTAACGCCACGCCATTACCTGGCTCAGTTGCTTTTATATTGGTGGAACGAATCGCTTTACTGGCCGTTCCGCGAGCTGTGCGAGCTGCATTACGCTCCTTCGAACTTGAACGACAACTCAAGACAGCCCAAGGGAGACGAGATCAACGGCGATAAACCGTGACGAACGAATGCGCGAGCGCTTGTCAGATTATCCGGAAGGTAGCTTGCGGATACGGGCAGCCTCACGGGAGATTAACTGGAGCAACGACTTTCGTCTAATCACTAACGTGGGCTGCTAATCTTGCGCGACGAATAGGCCCTCACGGATTTGGATTAACTAGTCTTTCCGTTGTGTGGACATGCAACTATCGTTCCACTTTCATAAACTGTCTAGTAAAATTGATACGGCGTATATAAATTCAGCGAAACGTGAATGGTATGCAGATTTTATAAGCGAACGAAGTGAAAGATAAAACTGTAGAAAATGTAATATTATCGTAAACGAGATATATAAACACCTCGTGTAATTGAAATAGTTCCTAAGCGTAAGTGGAATTATCTCTGATCGTTATGCTCAACGTAATTTTCTACAGGAAATTAGATATCAGAATATTTTTAGGTATAACGGTGAAAAACGATTGCGACATGTAATTAAGAGAAAAATATATAATTGTAGTATATATATATATATATATATATATATATATATATATATATAATTAATGCAATCGTATCTTATCTGCAGAAAATATAAGCACATGAAATTAAGCCAAGAGTTTCTAAGATAAATTAAAAAAAATTTGCTCATGAGCAAAGTAAAGATAGTTGCAAAAATGAATTGATTCTAGCTAGAAATCGATACTTTAATCGCACGCCGATGATATCAAATAGAAAATGAGAGCGTAATCTCGCGAACGTGATCGCATGCGGAACGAGTCGATTATTCATTATACGAGCACTATGAATCGTTTCGACGTGACGATGCGGCGCACGCAATGGCACTTCACGATGGCCGATCGGTTGATTATGCGATAAATATTTCCTAGGTGCGAGATTAGATTAAGTTTTGGTATGACGCCGTGATGCGGTTCATGATGCCGGCATGAAATGCTGCAGCGAATTGCGAGTGATTGCGATTACGTGCCGACGATGACCCAGTGTCGTCACGCTTGCTGACCGACCTTATAATTGCGGCCGCACAGATACAATCATTAATAACTGTTCCAATAGTTTTTATTCATGAATCGTGATTCTTCAAGATGTAACGATGTTGCCGGAAAAAAAGTAACACTAACAGTAATAAGCTACAAATAACACGTTATTTTCCAATTCTAATTATTATTACTTTTTAAAAGGAAATCTTAAGCTTCATTGTCACATAATGTTGGAATACAATTTTTATTACATGAAAAGAACGATTTTGCTGAAGTATCTGAAAATTTAAATAAAGATTAAATTTCGTTAAATCAACGAAATAATTATATAGGAAACGTAAGCATGAGTGATGAATAATGTTGTAAAAAAAATATTAATAGCAACCAGTTTGAGTCCACATAATTATTTTGATGGTCCAATCAAATTATTTTTAAATTTGTATTTGATATTTTAGTAAAACTGTCTTTTCATGTAGTAGAGTGATTTTATAATAAAACGAAATAAAAAAATAAAAAGTAATTATGATATAAATAAATGTAATAATAATTTTTTTAACGCACACATAAAACAAATATTTAATGTGTGCGTATGCGTGTGCGTGTGTTAATGCAGAAATATTATATTAAATTGAATGCAGTATTTGAACACGAAATAATTTTAACATCAAAATGATGTTATTGATTTTCTAACTTTAACGTTTTAATTTAATTCCATATTTTTTTGTATAACTTTTATAAAATCTAATCGTAATAATGTTTATTATAAAAAATGCTACGTTAATCCGCTCGGAGTAATTTGAGAGACAAAATATCGAGCCATCGAAAATTCGGTCACCTTTTATCGCAGAGACTCAACTTATTCCACTTGAATTCTTAATCAAAGATCGGTGCACCTCGGTAACAGCCACCTCAATCCCGCGGTTTGCTGAACATCCACTCGAGTGGGTCGGTCGGCTTCTCTTCAACCGAAAAGACTTACCGCAGAATTTTCCGAATTTTCGTTCAGTCAGCTTTTGTGAGCCGATGACGATAAAGTAATTTCGTATATTATATTACCATCCCGATATTTTATAAAATTACATATAAAAAAATCCCATCTCTTTTCAATACAATACCATAGAAAACGAAGTAGATATCGCGGGACGAAATGAAGGTTTCCTGCTGGAAACGTCCGTCCTAATGTTTACATTTCATTTCGTAATTAAAAACGTAGCAATTAATTTTAATCAAGCGACGCGCGCAAGATGAAAAACGTTGCGCCAGCGAGTTGATTTTTAATCGCTAGCTACTTTTTATACTTTCATTGTGGTTGCACCCGTATTTACCGTATCCAACCGAAAATGAACCGTTGTCAAGGGAGTGTCATTTGTACCGGAAAAATATATAGTTCGACTATATATTTACACATTAAAGGCACACGCGAACGTGCACGCTCGCTCGTTAATTTCATTGCTCTGTTTATTTCCCGTGAATGAAATTAAAATAGCTTCTCGGACACGAGGGTCTCCTGACGGATGGGATGAGCGGTGGTTCGCGAAATGGGGATGGGTAAGGGTTAGTCCAGAAGGTAGAAGGACCTTACTGCGCGACTCCACCTTTTTAATTAAAGTTTGAAACTGAAGTAGAAAGCGCATGCGAGAGAGGGAAAGAGAGAGAGAGAGAGCACTCTCTCCGGTACTCTCGAGGCGAGTGAAGCGCGACGCATAAAATAGTCAAGTGTAGCTTTCCCAGTAGTGAGGACTGTCATCTCGCTTGTTTAACATTCTGTCCATTATAAAATGAGTGGACTGGTCCAGTCAACCGAATATCTCTCTGTCGAGACGTAATTTCTGGAAACATGTAATTTACCAGTAGGTCGTCATGTTTAGTTGATGTAATCTCTGATGGTGGAAGCAACGGAGAAAAATTATCGAGAAAATTTCTTGTCAACCTCCTGAATTACTTCTACATACGTAGTACATCGCGTCGCTGAACAAAATAAATTGAAACGGTAGCTTTAGAGTGGTATTATCTTTTTGCTATCGCTTCATTGAAAGCGGATCACGTAGACCGACATAAACATGCGCGCGACTAGTGCAATCTGCACCGATGTCTCGTATCTAATTCGCTTTCTTAAGCTTTATAGCGCTATTCTATTGTCTACGGGTACCATTAATTTCGCTAATGGTTAATCGATAGACAGGCGAGTTGTGGGTACTATCCTACGGTCGCAGTTCACGTGTAATTGTACGGATTCGAGCGATCTGCAGGAAGCAAGAAGTACAATAAAGCTACAATAAAGGTACTCGGCCGGAGTGCTCTATAGTTGTAGGAACGGCAGTCGGTAGTTAGACACCTGTTCGCGGCACAGACTATACATATAGACATACATACAGACGTACGAGCGTGCGCGATCGTTGTTGCGCGGGGAAAATGGGAAAAAGGCATCGCCGACAAGAGAGACAAGAGAGACAAGACACGAGGAACGATCGGGAAGAGGAATTATAACCGACGAGAACGGAAGGTGCTATTTATTATCAGTCTCGTAGGGCACAATGGCTCGCGACTGCTGATTGATGTTCTCGCCTTTAGTCACTGTCCAACGTGTACTATATTTACAACAATCCGCTTAACCCTGTACATCATCGAAGAAAAGTACCGCCGAATCACGCCGAGTGAGAAGCGAGTGCAGTACACGTTTCATCCTTTCGCGAGATTTAATTATTCCCCATCATGCTGATTTGCACTATAAACTTTGGTAATTAAAGTGATAGAATTATTCAACGGCGGTGTAGCCGCGCCCGATATGAATACGGGAGCAAGCACTACGTGCTATTTACACAATTTCGAAATATACGCCCGGTTCTGCGTACAATTCGCCGTTTGTTCACAAAGAGAACCTATTTTGATGGAACGCGCTACGTGCAGGTAAACGATTGCCGAGTTAATTATTTACACAGTGAATTTATCGCGAAAATGTTATGACCGATTAATTACATGGAGTTAAAATTCAGAGAAATACACGACTGGTTGTTATCGAGTTCCGATACGGCACAATAAATCAGAATAAGGTTCTAGAATATCGCGAATCGATCGAGCGTCAGTAAGTAATCAGCTGGACGAGTCGTCGTTCAACGTAGAGCAGAGCTACCCGTTCTACCTAGAATGTGACGTGTGCCACGCACAGGAGCTTACGTGACGAGAATTAGTTATCGCGTGGAAGCAACCAGTGGCGTAAATCCCCATGCGGTTATATTATGTCGTAGACCTCCGATAAACGTTCATAAAGTAACCCTAAAAAAAAAAAACCTTTACGACTACAATAGCCGTGTCTGCAGAATTTTATACTTAAATCTTTTTTTTTAAATCTCCGTCGAGAATGAATGGCGCGAGAACGAAATTTAGAACGTGTCGAGATGAATCGTACAGTGGAGTCGTTGGCGTATAGAGAAAGCGTGTGTCGTTTATGCATAATGCACGATGAAATCGCGGATAACGCAGAGGGATGGACTTTCCGCATCGTCACTATCATGATCATTTAACTCCCCGAGCTGAGCTCGATAACGTAAGCGCGCGCTTTATCTCAGTCCTATCTCGCGAGACCGCATTATTAATTACGTGCCTGCGGAGTTGCTCAATTGCCGAGAAATTGTCGGCACAAAGCGATCTCGGAAAGCACCGACGAAAGAGACGCGTGACGCGATTACTGCATCAGTGACATTGCTGAGAGCTACCACTGTCGTTGAAAGGGCAACACGTTCTGCGCGATTGACCGAGCTCTGAGCGTGGAATAATGGAACGCAAACTGCATCGTGTTTACAATAGCCAATGATCATTCAGGATCACGCGAACGCACGCTTCGATCTGTCACGGTGACAGCTGTATTTCTTTGACATTTACGAGTCTGTATTTTTCTTCTATGATGCGCGTAAATATTGCCCTTTAAACACATTGCATTTATTTGCCCTTTAAAAAATTTAACGTATTCATTTGTGAAAAATTAATCGTATGTATTTTTCTTAGAGTGTGACGATTGTTCGTGTCGCTCCGGAAAATTGGAATGTTCTCTTAGACAGAAGGATTAAATAATAACTGCCTTTTTCGTATGATGTAACTTTTTTTTATGAAGTAATTTTTATTCAATTCTAAATCCTCTTGTCGCATTGTCGTTAATAAATATATTATTGGTCCGAAAAAGGATAATGTAGAAATGTAATCGTGTCGTATATCTGCAGCAAAAAACGAACTCTCTTCTTTTCTTAATTATAGTTCTTTTTTTTTTTCTTAATTTTTTTAAAAAATGCGGACATATCTTTTTCATATTATTAAATTAATTAGAGCAAAGCCAAATGGCTAGTTATATTAGTCAATATATTATTGCACAATCAATACAGCTTAATTATATTATCATATTACAATTTGCAAGGTTTTATATATACAAGGACGGAGCATGTTTTTAAATAATATGGCAATCTATCCCTTTTTTCGACAAGCCACTGCGATATTCTCTATTCAGTCACAAAGCATATTTAGTATAAAAATTAAATGCTTGAATAATTAATTAATTAATCAGTTAAAAAAATTAGATTTTTATCAGACATAATAATGTATGTCAAGATTAAATAGAGAATAGTGTAGTATCGACTTTACGTGCAGAAATTAATGTTAGTTTGAAGTGCAAAAAATTAGTTTCATTCATAAACGATTGAAAAAGGAGCACTCACGTTTAGTGACAGTAAACGTATGTCGCAAGTCCTGTTTCGTGCTGCAATGCTCACCGGTGACCTCCCCTTCTTCTGCCACCTTCGCACTGTCACCCCACGATCGCCGTCCGATTATCGTGATCCACAATGTGCCGTCATTTCACCGAGCACACCACACTCTTTTTTTATGACGCGCGTCAGCGAGGAAAAAAACAGTCGGAACGCGGCCGGGCCGGGCCGTCAATGTGGCGCGTGCTTTTCGCGCGTTGCGACGTTTCGAGCTCGGGTACAACCAAACCGACGAGAGCAATGCGTACCCCTCGCGACCCCGTGACGGACTGAGGATCTCGTCGACGGTGCAGCGCCGCCGTGACCCGTGGCGACACCGCGAACTAAATCCGCGCCCGCACATACGCGCCGCCGAGTATCACCGGCGCGGTGGCGGTCCGCTTCGCGATCTGGGTCCTCTCTCTCGACTCTCGCTCAATTTTAACCCTTTGGGTACACCGACGGTTCTCGTTGGTACCTGGACGCTTTCCATCCTCCCCCCCCCCTTTGAATTTCGGATACACATGAATAGCCAGAAATAAATGAATAAATAAACGGGATACATTTTATTTATTATACGCTCTCGTCATCTTGGTTTTAGATGCTTTGTGTGTGAAGTTTATATGTTTTTTCATTTAAAAAGGAAAGATTCGATATTTGGACAAAACAAACGAGCTGAAATGCGGCATTTTTTTCAGCTGCAACGTGGAACGTAAAGTAATCGAGTTTTTGCAACCGTCGAACCGACGTAGTTTTTGCATTGTTTCTGCTCTCTGTTACCGAGACCGTAAATATACTACCCAGCAGAGTGAATATGAATACGACTTCATTATCGTAGTTATGTGTACACTTTGCAAAATGAATAAAATGTTTCAGCAGTGGAGCGATATTACGAGACAGACTCTGCTGGTAATTAATACCTAAAATTTACATGCACTATAAATAAACGATGCAGTAGTATGCCCATACGAAGTAGCTAGCCAAAGTTATTGAGGAGAAAAAAAATGCAATTACTAATTATACAATTTTAATCCGTATAAAATGAACTTTTTATTTTCTATACGTACTGTAATATTAACGATAATATTTGCGTTGCGAAAAAGTTGGAGAAAGGTATAATAGCAAAATGGTATTCTTCAAATAAATTTAATTGAACAGAACTTTATAATCTAAACGTTCTAGTTAAGAAGTTATTTCGAGGTAAGCATTAAAAAGTAGCAGGGAAAAGCTGGTGGCGTTGCGAATTAATTTTTTTTTTCCTAAGGAACAATCGCCTTTAAATTACTCAAGACACCGCCATCTGCGGACGGGGGGAAAAAAAGTGCGGGGAAACCAGAGACATTTTGCATAATACAATACATATGTCGTAGACGTTGATGGGCTCAAACTTGGCTATTTTCCATCGTGTTTTCTAATGTTTCCAGCGTCTCGCCGCAAGACATTGGCGATGCGGTTTCGTATTGCTCTTTCCCACAGGGTTTTACGGGCCACGGTGGAGCGAAGAGGTCCGACGTGGTTCGTCTCGTTCGACGAGCGGCAAACGTCGACGCGGGAATCCGAGTGGGACGGAGGACGCCCGCGCGCCGTTCATGTAAGTGGCACCGTCGCGTCGTTCCGAAATATATCGTTGCGGTAGGTCGCGCGGGAGATCGTCGGTGGTACTCGAAGAACGAAAGACGCAATTATCGGTTGGCGTGGCGCTCCGGCGCTGCTCGGTTCGGTTGCTTACGCCATTTACCGTATTGCTTGTACATTACCACTTTTCTTCGAGACTCGGGGCTCTCGGGGCTCTATTTACCTGACGTTAAACTTGCACGCTCTTCCACGGTTCTGCACTAATGAGAAAGGGAAATTTTAAAGATAAAAGAGAGAAAAGCAAGAATATATCCTTAACGGGGACGGTATCGCTTTTATTTAAGAGATACGAAACTCATTCTTTCTCCTCGCTTGCGGAAACTGCAAGTTAAAATTTCGATTATAACAGATGAATCTTTCCTCCAAGAGTAGAGTGGGTGATTAGATAACTTTTGCCGCGGAAGGGAACTTTGAAATATCATGCAATAAAAATGAAGACTCTCGTTACTGAAAACGAAAATTTGTAATTCGCTAAATTGTCGAAGGCACTTTGCATATCGATATATTTATTAAGTTTTGTTTTTATCGTTTTTTTATCGTGTTTTATCTTTTCCTCGAAACGACCTAGATTTTCGGGGTCATCTCCAACGGTTTTTCCTCGCTTTTTCAACCTACAAATCTCTCGGTACTCGCGGATGTGGACACATGGCGTAATTTAGCTCTCCGATTTGGGTCGACATCCATTCGGCCGAGGTACTAAACGCTGGTCGGAAACATCGGCGAGCATTGTGGCGACACGATCGAGAACAATATCGCGTGTCCATGAATCAAGCATACCCTCCACTCGAGATGTCGATCCGCTTTGGCCTATGTACGATAATGTCAACCGATAGTGCGGAATCGGTCGACCAAATCAATCAGCAGATACATCTCGCGATCCGCAAGGGTCCGTCTAGAATGGACATAGTTCACAGTTCAGATCGCGGGTGCGGAGAGGGCGGGTTGCTTCATTCCGAGATGTCTACGTGTATACGGAGAGAGGGCCTCGAGGACAATCGCTCGCGATTCGCGTTTCGCGTCCGTAAACTGAGCATGTAATGTATTTGGGGGGGGGGGGGGGGACTATTGCTTTCGGCCGGAGTTACGAGAGGAGCGCGACCCTCCGGAACGGAACGATCTCGTACGAGGCCAAATACGAGGCACTTAAGCGACGACCTGACCTCCGTCGCTGGCGTCCCCGACTCCGTTTGTCTCGGCGAGCCATCGCCTTTGACAATTCTCCTAACTTGTTCCGAGAAGCTCCACCGGAGCATTGCTTACTCGCGACCGTTTCGAGACTTGTGTTGTTACACAAGTGGCAGTCCGCTTTACGACACTCGTAAATCAATGAGTCGCGACGAACGTTGAATTCTCGTCTAGTCGCCCACGTGGCCTGCGATGATCTACGTATAATAGGAGGTACTATGATTCGCGCCTAAATAACGTTACAAGTACTCGTTTCATGGTGAATCGAAAGAATCGGATATCCAGCGTAGCGCAGTAGAATCCTTCGCGGCTAAAGAGGGCTTTTTCCGACGAGTAATTCCTTTGTGATTAGTGGCTCGGGGCATCGGCTTTACTCGGCCACGAGCAAAAGAAAACGTGGGATTGTTTCCTCGAGCTGCACCGTTGTTACCGCACCCCGCTCTCCTAAAGCAAGCTTAGATTTAGTGCCACGTGGAAATAAACGCTTTCGCCGCGGTGAACAACAAGAATCGTTCGTTACGTTAATGACAGGTTTCTTCGGGCGAATGGGAAACTCGGAGCTCTCTCTCTCTCTCTCTCTCTTTCGGCATCGGACAAAAACTCGCGGCCCTTTTCATCGAAATGAAATATCTTTGTGTGCCGCGTCGGCCGAATACCGATGCAATTAATCGCGTTGATGCAGATTAATCCCCTGTAATTTGGTAAACATCGTGGAAGCGACGCAGACTTTCTTTGACCCGCCATTAACCGGATAACGCGAAATCGTCCCCTTCTCCTGTCTCTTCCTCCCTCATCAGAAACAATGTTTCTGTATAGCGAGAGCTACCATAAATCTCGACCGCGTCTTTCGTTCGCGGAAGTTTTCGCGTCTTATATTTGTCGGGTTTCGAAGGCCTGGCGGCGCGCGGCCCGCTCGATATTTTGTTATGCCATTAATAACCACTGTCTCGCTCCTCGGTAACAGGCTTTCTCAATTAATCTACGTTACGAGTGTGCCGAATGGCGAGGGGGAATGTAAAAGCTCGAAAATTAATATTAATGCACGGAGCAGAGAAATCCATGCCGTTCGTAGAACGGGTATAGAATCGATATTTTACATGGCGATGTCAATAGCTAATGAAAACGTCGAATAATCCGATACCAGTGTAGGTATTCCTCGTATTGTTTCGCACCGCGGCAAACCTTTGTGCCGCGTCCAATGAAATTGTTTCACCGACAATTTGCGTTATGCCAGTAAATTGCTTCTACGGATGGTTATGCAACGAAAATTGTCGAAAAGTGAACTCGTTTGTCGCCTCGTTTAAATTCGTCCGCGTCGTGCGATCGTAGTTCGATTCTTCGATTAATCCGTCGTATGTTGGAAACGTTTCTTTTTGCACTATTTGTTTCTGACACGGCGCGTTCAAACAACGAAATTGTTGACTCACTAAACTAAAAGCGACATGTGAGACGGCAGAAAATCGTCACTGCGTCGATGTTACGCGTTGATGGGAAAACGAGAAAATATCTTTTTCTTCCCCGAGAATCGAGTTATATGAGTCACGGTAGGTTTTCACTCGCACGAGAGAGAAAAGTTACATTGCAAATTTTAATGTGGTGTCCGCTCGAATGAATGACTTCGTATAAAAACTGCCGGCCGCAGAAGGCCCGGTAAAACGGATCGCTTTTTTACGTGTCGCTGCTTTACCTTGGATTCACGACTCGTTTTAGCAAAGCGTGCACGTTATTTGCACCTTGTACAAGTAACGTGCGGGGTTCGCGTGAACGAAAACGAATTGTTACCACAGTAAGCAATCTTCAGCGATCGTCGGATAACTCATAAATCACGATTCATTTATTATGATTCTTACACTCGCTTCAATTTCCAAACAATGGACCGTTTCCAAAATTGTAATTCGTAAAGCATTTCATATTCATACCCATCCTCTCATAATTCGGGTTATTTAACGCTTTGCTGCGCGGTGGAATATTATTGAGGCTTCGTTTGATTTACATAGATTGCATATGGCAGTAGTATTAATTAATGCAATGATTAAAAGACCGCTATGAAATAATTCAGATAATATTAATTGCGGCACATGTTATTAAAATATTCACATCGCTCTGATGAGTTTGCAATCGCCCCGATAATGCTTTTGTACGAATATCGTTTTTATACCGTTGTACATTCTTAATGTCCGATCGTATAAAACGTGACGTTTAATTCCGATGATCAGTGCGAATCCTGTACCCACCTGGATAACTTGATCGACTGTTATTCCGCATTAAACGCATCTTTGTCAACCGAATTGTGTTCGCGAACGACCGCTGGGCTTCGTACATTCGATGAGCCACGATATTTCCATATTAACGCGCATCACTGTCAGTTATCGGCTGAAATTAGTCGAATAATTTGTTCATCGACGCGGAACGGTGCGGATGGCACCAGGGGAGACACACGGACGTAAAGCGTGGGAGCAACAAAACGGAAAGGACGAAAGAGCGAGAGACTGGTAAATCCGCGGTTGTTGTTGGAATTTCATAAAGGCCCATTGAGTTGCAATCGGTACCAACTGTGGACACAAACGACCTCGTAGGTCCTAATTTTTTTCCCCGTGCAATGGACATCGCATGCTCGTTTCACGTTTACTCCATTTAAACTTTCTCGACTCTATTTGCTGGTGACTGCCACTCGATTTTTGCATCGCTCGCTTTTCAAGCGATATTTTTCTAGATACTATTTTTCACGAAAATACTTGCTCACAATATGCCTGACGTACGTGGCATTAACGCTATATTGATATTTATTATACGTAAACATTATGGATTTATTAATTTCATTTTATCTCCTTTTATAGCCTTTTGGCCGATAATACGGATATTTTTGCACGTATTTGCAATTTGCAATAAGTAATAGCGTAACGATATATAAGCGCAAAATATCTCCTAGTTGGCTGGTGCCGGGTGAGTGAGTCGCGGTGAGGGTTGACCTGGCAGTCGGATCGATCCGGACTCTCCACGTAGGAAACCTAGCTTCCTCTTTCGCGTTTGTGCCCCTGCGTCGCGCCTGCTTGCGCTCATGCCAGCCGCAAACTTCCCTGATGTTTTGTATCCGCGTTCCGGGGAGCTCGCCAAGGCCTTCGCTCCAGATACCATCGTCGCCAAATATTTCCAATTGACCCAGTCAAGTCTCGAATAAAGGCACAAAGGTATCGAGCCCGAGCTCGAACCATGTTCGCTAACGCAATGTTCAAGGATATCAAGACATGGCGGCTTGTCGGAAGGCTCGTCATTGAAGGCTCGCTTTTGCGGGAAAATGCTTTTGTCTCGCGTTGTTATTGTCAAAAATAATTGATTGGCATTCCGTCACTATGTCTATACTGAGACGCACGCGTCTCCACCGCGCTCCGCACCTGTTTGCGCTGGTTTTGGCCTACAGGAATATACGTCGGCGTTGTATCCGCACTTGGGAGCGTTCCATCTATCCGCGGCGACCTGCTCCAGATATTCCGACCGAACATTCCAATTAGCTTGGTCATGCGCCCTCGAACCACATAAAAGGCTCCGAATTCCGCGTGCGGATTTGGAGGTTCTGGGTCAGGCAAACCGTGGAGCGACAAGCTCGTCTATTGTTCGCGTTCGCTCGCTTGGTTTGCCTGTTACGGGAAGGAAAATCAAGAGGTTAGCGTTATCGTAGAATTGGAGTTCAGCGAATCGAATTCTGCAGTCGGATAGCGTCGGAGATTCCGCTGAAGCTTGTCGTAAGACGACATACAGACTGAATCACGCGGCGAGTCATTCTTATGTTAATTCGACGAAACGTTTTGTACTCGTTACATTACGAATATGCACGATAGATCGAACCAGCTTGATGTTATTATATGGTATATACTACTACGATCGATACTGTCATCTCGATGGCGCCAAGTAAGTAATTAACTATTACTAACTTGGCTCATTTCATGATTTTTTAATGAAGCTTAAGAGAACAGAAGCTTATTATAGCATTTTTTTTGCACTGGTCGTTCTTTATCTATTTAACGACGAATATTTGATCGCGCCGATCATAAAACACTTCATACTCCTTCGCAGGTACTCACGTATTCCTACGATCCTTATATTTCATTTGGCGCGGCAGCAATTCTCTTAAGTACCGGAACTACTTTAGGATCCGAACTTCTCTCGGCTTCTGAATTGCTTAATGTCTGGAAGCAGGGATTTGACCTATATTCACGTTCTCCCTCTATTAAATATAGGCTATCCTGTCGTCTAAGACGGTTCTCAAATGCGCGATATCGGCACTAGGCTTCGATGTCTATAACGTGTCTATTATGGCTCACTTTACGCGGTCAACGTGCCTCAGCGGTGGGATTCCGCGTAACCGGTATCGACAGGTTATTTCTACGGAAGGGGTAGCCTCGCAGCTATCTCTCTCTCTCTCCCTCCCCCCCTCTCTCCTTCTCTCTTTCTCTCGTCGATGAAGGGGTTTAGACCCGCATTACTGCCTTAGAACTATGATTACTGTATCCGGCACGGCTATAGCGTCCGACGTAATGGCAGGCAATAGATGAACCCGCCTCATTACTCAACGGTATCAATTGGATGTCGATATATAGAACAGATGTGGCTCGTTAAATTCTATCGTTGCTTCCGCATACCGTTTTTCTCCGTGATTTCCAATGCGTGGTCGCTGATGATCTTGTTATCGACGATGAACGTGAATCGCAAACGTATCTTTTCTATTACACAAATTTTGCATTTCCCGTAATTAAAGCACATCGATCGATCGATCGCCTTCGTCTCTCCTTGAGGACGCTTCTCGTAAAGGAGTGAAATAGGGAAGAACGTACGTCGTGAAGAGAGGGAAAGGGGAAGCTGCTCTGGTGCATAGGCGCGAGATAGGCGAGGAAGTCTCGCCTGGACTTTATTAGGCAATATATCGAAAGGTTCTCCCATTGGGATCACGGTGACGGAGGCGAAATGCGAGCAACGATCCGTTTGTTGGTTGCCGTGTCGAGGTGTCGGAAAGGGACGCGCGCTACTGTTTCGCGCCCGGCGCATCCTTTAAAGCCCGTTGTATACAGCTACGATAGCTACGACGGCACGAGACGGGCAGAAGGTTGCCTGTTTGGTTGTATGGCACGCTAAGATGCCGCGTGAAACGACGAGGTGTTTCTCGTTGTTGCGGGCGTACAAACAGGGTGGAGTTGAATACAACGAAGGGTCGGAACATTACGTTCGCTGCCCGTCCCGCCGCTGCCACCTCCTTTGGTTCCATGGTTCCATCCCCGTCGACCCCGTCCCGCAACTGCCGCTGCTACCCCCTCCGGGAGGCGGGAAACCTATGTGGCGTAAGCGCTGTTTATGGAGACCGCAGGCGGCATCTCCCGTCGAGCTTAGCGTTACCACTGCGCTCAGCCAGCCTCGGTTACGAGCGGAGGGATTTTCTGCCGGATGAGGATGCCATCCCCGACAGCCGCGCGACTTTCTCCCCCTTGCATCCCCCTTTTGCGCTCGGATTTCAGTTTAATGTATAAAAATAAGCTCGTTCGAAGCATTCTATTCCACGCGAAGCGTCGCGTGCGGCGCCGCCGACGCGGTCGAAGTATTCGTGCGAGGCATTGTAGATGTTAAAACTGCGTTTTTTTTTGTCGCGGGTCTTGTTTATTCCATGACCAGTTAAATCGGGCATCTGTGTGTACAGATTACAGAACGGTTTAAATGCACGTACCAAGTGACGGGAAATTCTTGCAAAGTGTTTTTAGTCGTTTCTGATTGCGTATTACACGTAAATATAATCGTGCCTAAACATGACATTGTGACAGTGACACGAGTTGTCAGCTTTTATCCAACGATTTAATGCCGACCTCATGAGGAATCCGGCGAAATAGCCGTTATGCAAATTTTTACCGCGCTTCTTTTGCTCTTGGTTCTCTCATGTGGCTGGTTCAATGCATAAAAATACGCGTGCACCGTACTATCGCACAAGTAGTCGCGTGTAAGGGACAACAGGTATCGCAAACCCGAACCGCTACAAGTACATTTGAATACGTTGCAACAATGTGAACGTAAGCTGGACAGTTTTCCGCGAAGCGTCTCCATCGTACGCGGATTCCGGGCTGCATTTGCAAAAGTACACGAAGCGTTATGGATATTTATGTAAAACGAAGGACGGAATATTGTTTTCTTTCGTGAGACGGAAATCGCGCAGTTGTCGGTTGAAATAAAAAAATTTCCCGACCACGTTTCGCGAAGCTCACACGGCGTCATAACCCCTGACATTTACGTGCAGGCACGCCCGCGACAGTCGTGCGTGCGTGCGTGCGTGCGGTCGTGTTACATTACTCACATACATGCCCCTTACTCGCCGATTTAGTACCACAATCTCGAAAAATCCGGCGAGACAGCAAAAAGCTGGAAGGCGGGAAACTGGGAATGGGAAAGCGAGGAGAAAAATGGTAGGGCGGTAGGTCACCACGAAACAGCGTGACGAGGAGGAGATGGAGGTGGATTAAAACATTTTTTTTTCTTCCTTCCTTTCTTCTCGCCCAGGCTGACCGGCTACTTAAGAGGCATTGCTTCACAAACCACCACGCGAGACAACTTCCGGCCTCTGGATTCTCTATCTCGGCTGTTCTCTTCATTCCCGTCGCTTCCTTTCTCTATAGCTGCTCATCCTCGACTAGGCTGTTCGCCTCCGGAGAGATTATTTTCTTCCCGATGGACGGGCGAAACGCGTAAGGTGAGCGAGATTGGACAGACGTCGGCTTTCGCGAAATGCGGATTTAATAGAAAGGGATTAAAAAACGAAGAAACATATACAGGGTGGGCCATCTATTGGTACGTTTTTAAAAATGCGATCAAATGAGCATACATTGATATTTTTTATTAATTTTTTTTTGTTGTGAAGCTAAAAGTATCCGCGTCAAGAATGAAAAACGATTTCGTTCATGTGGCTCCCTCTACTGGCCTTACAGTATGCCATTCGGTCACCCCAATTATTAATGACATTTTGGACTATTGTTTTTCAAAGCTGGAATTGTCTCACACTTTGGGCCACAGCCTCAATATTCTCGGGTGTGCGCACTGTCCGAGCTCTGGGACCACTTCTGTCATCCACTAACATCCCTTTCTCACGAACTTTCCTCACCAATTTGCGTATAGCTCCTTCGGTGCTCCATATTTCTTTTCAAAATTCGTACAGTTTCGGCGACACAGCACTGACTTTGAAAATAAGTTTTTAAAATTTCAAAACGCTCTTCAAGAGAAAACATGTTGTTTCGTGCCGCGGACGGTATGACTAATAAACTGTCAAAATTTCGGGTCTGTAGCTCGTTCGGTGTTGCCATACGACGAAATTCAAAAACGTACCAATAGATGGCCCACCCTATATATATAGAACAGCTGTAAGCGGAACAATAGTACACCGCGTATGCGTACCGCGACTTAGGAAGGAATGATTCGAGAAAGGATGAAATGTATTTTATCTGCACGACTTTCTTTAGCAGGGAAAACCATCCCTAATATCTTATCTCGAACCGAGAGAAGAGACATTTCTTGTCAACTATTTCCCCGTTCTCTCTGTCGCATGCTCGTCTACCGAGACGGAGTTATAAGTTCATCTGTACGTTTGCACGTCTCGCTACGATCATTGCCATCGGCTTTGCTCCAATTAGTGTTGCCAGTCCGACTTAATACTTTTCGCGTTGCCGAAGCCGCCGAACGGTTCTTAACCTTCCCCTTAAGCCACAGGAGCGGAGTTCAAAACCTGAACCAGAGGTTTTCAAGCGCGGTGACCCACCGAGGCGGATTAAAAGCTGCTTCCCGGAGCTTCCCGTCTCCCTCCTCTCTTCCTCTTACCCATTCCCGCGGGACCCTCCCCCCCTTATTCCCGCTACTTTTTTGTTCCGACTGGCACGATATCTAACTGTAGGTAAGAGGCTTTCGCCTTTGAAGTCCCCTCACTTTTGCAACTTGTATTTCTTTCATTAACGTACTTCGTTCCCGAGTATTTTCGCGGTGCGGCAGGGCAAAGCCGGTGGAAATAACTCTTCTTCGTTCCTCTCTTCAATCCTCTCGCGCTATCCTTCTGCGTCATACAACGGGTAGCATCGTAAAAAATCTTCAAACCGCATTTCCTGGGCCACCTCGTCGGTTCCCATCCCGAAGCCCGTTTCTCCTTTATCATTAATTTTATCTGGAAGTCCGAGCTGCCGTTAATTCCCTTCCTTTTTAATGCGGCGTCCGGACAAAATCCTTCGTGTTTTACAACCCATTTGGCGCCACGCCGATATATATATATATATATATATATATATATATATAAAGAGGGGCGGGAATATTAGTATATTTCGGCTTCTCTGTACGATGGTACCCACCAAGGATAGAATTGCCGGTAGCTTCAACGAGGAGTGGCGGCGGCGAGGACTGTGGGCTCAGGTGTTTCCACCGGCGTAGCTCGGTATAGGGGGGTAAAGTGGTCGATATGACTGAAACTACTCCTCCCCCGCAAATCTCGCTGATCTCCCTCTGTCGGACTAACAGCATCTCCTTTCCACCTGCGTCATTCTCTCTCTTTCTCTCTTCCGTCCTCGTATCAGGACTCATCCTCTACAACCGCCCTTCTTCATACACCTCTGGATCGCGCGATAGTGGTGGCATTCGCGGAATTTTGCTTTTATAATATTTAATCACGTTGAATATTAGAGAGCTCCCTCGAAGTGTGCGCTTTGCTGTAAATTATTCGAAACACAGGGTTTCTCAATTTAGGGTTGCTAATCGAAATGTCGCAGCTTTATGCCTTTTTTTTCGAAATTTTGCGCGACACGTACGAAATAGATTTAGGAACTGAATACTGCTCCCCCCCCCCTCTCTCTCTAAAATATTACAAGTACACAAGAATCAAAAATTTTAGATCAAATTATCTTTTAAAATAATATTTATTGCTTTCAAAAAATATATTTTTTTATATTTGTATTTTATTTTTATATTTTATATATTATAAATCTCATAAAAATCCATAACTTTCATCATAGCCTTTTACGATGTTATTAATTTTGTCACGTAATGTCTATTTTAATGTAAAAGCAATTTTAACAAAATGGCACTTAATGCTTTTTACTCTTTTTCAATCCTTTTAGGCAACCGAGTTCTTAATTATTAATTATAATACGCTTATAATGAAACTAGAGTTTACACAAAAGCAATGAAATTATTTCTTTTTAGAAGATCTCGATATAGTACTGCGTATAATAGTCGCAAACATTTTGCGTTACATTTGATTACAATTTGTTAACATTTTACAATGAATTTGAATTAAACAAACGATACAATGGATTGAACGCACATAACAGTGGCCAAATTATAAAATTTAATCTCCAGTTAATATGGCCAAGTTTGAAGGTAACAGGCCACAGATTCAATTTTACCTGCTGAACCATACCGAATTCTTCCGATTCTATTGGGAGTACGGTCGTTTTTTCGACGACCGACCATTCGGAAAAAAAGCCAAAATACATGGCTGCGCTGTCATGGGAAATTGAAACATGCTGACTAGCAGACCAATTTCGTCCTAATTAAAGGAGTTTTTTCTTGCTCCCGTGAGATTTGCCTATTTCGAATACACGAATATTTCCGTGGAAAAGTGCAGCATTTGAAAACGAAGCTGTTCTACTGCACGTGCTTTTTCATACGATATAGAAATTTCAATATATGCGCACGCGGTAGTTGCTAAAAGAGCTTCAATGAACTCTGGCGTATTAGTTATGCAGAGGAATATCAGAGGAATATCACTCTTTAACCGTACTATATCTAAAGGCTTTGTTAAATTTGTTCAAGTTTTTATTTGCGATTAAAACGTTTACCTTTTTCTCCGTCTCGCTGCACCGAGATTCTTCCTTTCATAAGTAATCATGTATATGCACTCGTTGTATTCATTCGCTGCACTCGGTTAATCGTTATCATTAGAAGTTACGATAACCGCGAACAATTGCGTAGAAGCTCGTTAACTCGATGATCTGATATAGATCCAAGGTATATAAATATTTGACATTACTTGTTGGAAATAATTCAACTACATTATACTTATATTTAACTGATTGCCGAGTTACAAGATTTTTATGCTCTCTGATTAATTTATCAAGGCTTTCTTTTACACTTAATTCAATTTCTAAAACTTTTAGAATGAATCTCACTCTGAAGAGTGAAATCTCACTTTTAAAGATTGAAAATTGAGCCACTCTTTTTCAAAACTGGTTCAATTTTCATTCGTTAAAGTGAGATTCCACTCTAAAGAATTTAGAGAGCAATAAGATTATTTCAATCTATTTTTGAAGAAAGAAATTTAATACAATATTTATAGTCTTTTTTTATTTTTAAATACATGAAAACTACATGTGTACATATATGTAATTAGAAAATTAAAATTTGTAATTAAAAATATATGAGAGACAAATTTTGATATACTGCAGAGTTACTGCATCTATAATGAAATATGATAATCATACTGGATATGAAAATACTAAACGCTTAAAGTAGTTGGCTGCGCGATATACTCCGTACGAAAAAAAAGCAATTAACTTCATTGATGTGCCATTGCTTTCATTATTTTGAATTAACGCGACGGAATGGATTAATTTTGTCATCGATATAATTTTCATAAAAGGGCATCGATGTTTGACACTCGGTTTACACGTGAGGATTATGAGAGTGTAAATTTGTTATATGGTCAGTGCACTTCATTTATTCCATTCTACAAGCTTTATTTGTTGCTGATTGTTTTACGCAAGAAATGTCTTTAAAATGCTTATAAAAATTTTCAATAATAAATTTTTATTCAAGGACGCGAGCGTAACATTAATTAAAGACAATATTATGTGAAATGTAACAATCGTAGTGTGTAACTTTTATTGTTACAATTGAAACAATTCATGATTGGTTTTTCCTATTTTTTAAAATTAATTGCATGATGTACCTATTGCTTTAATTATAAATGATTTAAAAAACCAATTGTGATTTTTATTTTAATTTATATATATTTTATTTAGTAAGCTTTTTTGAAGCAACCGTATGATTGCTACCAATGGGAAACAATTATTCAGTAATTATAATTTTGAATTTCAGAACTCACTATTATTAATAAAATTTTGATATATTTATTTCGTGGGTAATACACAATGGATCTTAATTTTAATTCTCACCGGATTGGGCGCGCTCTGCTTTTACTTATTTTATATGGTAATAAGTGAATAATTAACAACACGCACACATCGCTTCTTGATGTTAATATATGAAGTTTTAGTACAGTGGCGATTATATATCGTGGTGAGTGAACACGTGCCCATCACAATCCCGTTTAGGTACGGTAAGCTGAAATCATAACTTTTCTCTCTCTCTCTCTCTCTCTCTCCCTCTCTCCCTCTCTCTCTTGGCTCGGGTATTAATTTAATAATCTCAAATAACTCAATATAAATCTGCGGCCGTCTGCCAGTTAACTTTCGCGACGGAACGGACTACAAGGGTGCTAATTAAGTGATTCAATTACAGCCGCAGGAATTAAGATTCGCCGCGCAAAACTAAAATTCAAAATAAGGCGTCACAGCCGTTGCCGGAATATTAATAACCAGAAGTCGTTCTTGAGAATTGATACGCTATTACCTTTTTATTATTAACGTTATTCCAAATGGCACAAGAGCGATAATGAAAATGTATTGTCCGCATTGAGCAATACATTTTCATTATTATTCTCTAAAATCCGAAATGATTATTTTTTAATAGCATTTTACCATTATTTCAGTGACGTGGAATTTGCACAGAATATTTTATTATTGAAAGATAAATATTACCGAAACGTAAAATTTGTTATAATATGTAGCCTGAAACACAATTTTTAGTTTTAATTGTATTTTACGAAAAGATCATTCTTGTATGAAATTTATAAATTTTCCAATACATTTATTCATTTAAATCAATATAACCGTAACGGAAGTCGATGTTGGCAGTACTGCACGTTAAATTAAAATAAATGTATCATGTCGTTTAAAATGTAACTAATATAGGCTGCAACCCTCTTTGCACAGTCCATTAAATTCAATCGGCTGGATGGCGATAAAAAATGCTTATTAGTCGCACGTGCGCGTTTCCTTTCATACGATCGGATCTTCTAAAAAGGGATAGGAACTCGTGCAAGCGGATATTACAATGCCTTATAAATAATGGTCTCACAGTTTTCACGCCAAACAATTAATAATTAGCCTTGGCACATGGAAAGATACGATGGATGTCAAGCGGACCACTGGCAGAGGGTCCGCGAAACACGGGTACATGAAACACGACACAGAGTATTTTTTTGCAACGCGTGTCATTTTATGCACGTTTACATATATACAGCTGACGCTGATGCATTCATAAACGATCCATCAATTTTCCGAGTCGAGTCAGAGGATATCGAGGAAACGAGTTCTGAGGCGTGGGAAATACATATGCCCTTTAATACGGTCAAAAAAATTTTGCGGCTAAGCCATTAAGTTTCCTTGAGGCTCTCTCTGTCGATGATAGATGAGACGTGGAGCGGCGGACAGCCGGTGGATCAATAAATTAAATCAAGGCACAGACTGGACCGGGCTTGAAAATGATATCGATTGAACAGGGTGGAGGTAACACCGATGGTATAGACCGTGGTAAAACCGGATGGCTTATGACTGATGATTACAGAGTGAAACGCAGAAATTTGATCGAGATTGTAACAAATTGAAAAAAATCAGTTGGGGCGTATTCGAAAATATATCCCGTCCTAATTCAATTTAGACAAGATTTGTGCTGCTATACCGTAGATGGATTCGTGTTAATATTATGTGTAAGTATCGCTTTTTCAAGACGTGTCTAAACCCAATCTAAACGTTCCACATGACGTCCGATCAAAAAGTCAGCGACGAGATGAAAGGCGTCCCACTTGCGGCTGATGTAAAAAGAGCGAAGAAATAAGACGAATAGGGTTGAGGGTCAAAGCGGACATACAAAGAGGAAGACTCGTAGTTCGTTCGTTTTACCGTCCACGATGTTGGCTCTCGTCGCGGTGGACAAGTCGGCCGACTTTAATATGCACCCTAGAAATTGAATTCTCTCCCTTTTCTCACCGCATCCCGATCCCTCCGATCTTTCTCACTTTCTCAGTCTCGTCAAAGCCCCGGCTTCAGCCTGAGAACGGAACGCAGGTGCGGCGGGATCCGTAATATGGATTTAAGAACACTCGGTGATATTGACGGATATGAGCGCTCCCGCAGAGGCAAACACCTCCCCTTCGAATGCCGTCGTGTTACCCGACGGGGAATCATAGCTGGGAATGCACGTTTGTACATACATTTGTGGCGCAGTGAGTCATGCTGCAGTCGCAGTGGGTGTTTTTCTCATTCCGGCTGATCATAAAGTCTTATTCTTGCGGCTTAGCACACGCGCGCATTGAAAACGGCACGGGGTGCGTAATGACGAAGGGTGAGTTTATCCGATGACCGTGTAATCCATTATTGTGTCTGCCACTCCCGATGACGTGTGCAGGAATCCAGAATTGATCCCCTGGAACGTCCTAATGCCAAGTGTCAACGGGAAATATACGTGGAGGATAGTCGTATTCGAGTGGTTAACTTTCGAGTGTAATTACGATCAGAACTGATGTTCGCTGAGAACTCCGTAATGATAGAAAAAGAATTCGCTTTCGGATTTTTTGAACTTGATATAATACTTGTGCTTTGTATATCTATTTGAAAGTATATTTCGATTTTATCCGATGATATATATACGAGATTCGTATATATTTTTTAAATAATTTTTATGATTTTTCTTTTTACACTGAGAGAGTCTCTCTCACTCATATTACTCATCAGTTATTTTTCACAGTTATACAAGAACATTCGTATGTCATATTTCACTTGCGTTTGCCACTTTCATCATTCAATTCCTTCAGTTGGCGTAAAACATCGCAGCAAGCTGATTTATTTTCCATTCCGTTTCATGGCAAAAACTTACAAAAAGCATTCGCTGGTCTACTCTTTAGATAGATACATAAATAATTTCGCGTTTTCAAGTGCACTTGGTGTGAAGATAAAATATTCATCGCGATGTCACGTACTTCAACACCAAGTTGCCGTTGTTAGGAAAGGTAAAGTTACGATTGTCTTAGCAAATACATGTGAAATAAGGTCAAAGTAATGCAAGGGATTAGGTTGTTCATAATAACAGGCGACTAAGTTTATCATAACTTGCTCGTGTAATCGGTAATAATATCGACGATACTGTCATTCACAGCGTAAATTGGAGTAATATCAATATTTGCTCACGTTTTTTCTCTTATAATAATAGTATAAAATATATCTCAAATAACCATCGAATAATTCGTAGAGAATATATATATTGATATATAAAAAATATATATATATACATATTTAAATATATATATTTCATATAAATTATCTAATTTTATGAAGTTAAATAGCGCATAATATTTCTTGTTTAATTTATGAAATGTTTAAATAATAACAGTGTGCGATATCGATGTGCATAGTATTTATTTAATTAATAATAAAATTTCTGTATTTAATATTTTAAAGCTATAAATTACCATTATGATACGTATATTATTAAAAATTAAATGAGAATATTATTTCGAAATATTAATAAATTAATATTTCAAAAATTAATAAATTAAATGTATGATTTTCTTCGGTATTTTTTCTTTTAAAAGTATTAAGGGCTTTTGTGGAACTCCATCTCTGGATTTTCCGACTTCAGTACTTCAATCACAAGCTGAATGACACTTTCAACGGGAATGGTGACGCGAGTTTCGCTCTTTCATGTATACGTTCCTCTTTTCCGACATGTATAGCACGTATACACATCCTCGAATATCCTGATCCGGAAGGGTAAACTTTGTTCCGTATGCCGTCTGATTCGTGTCTGATGTTCCGGAGTGTGCTCCGCGATTACTACTAGACTACTCTTCTCGAAGTAAGTCCGACGCTTCAGGATTCACATACATTCTGTCAGATCGTTCATTCATCTCAAAGCCGAATTTCCTCAAGCTTTTTGCTACTTACCGCCACCAAATCCGCTAAGACTGCGCTTGAAATGAACCTGACATTTCGATAAGAAGCATTTGCGATGAGTTAGAGAGCATTAGATTTTTTTCTCAAGCTGCTTTTCGACTGTTATCAGGATAGGATTTCGAAAAAGTGACTAAGATAGTGGATAACGCAATGTGTTAACACTAGAAGAATCGGCTTTGCCTCCAAGCATATTTTTTCGTAAATAGAAAGAAGTGAAACGTATAGATAATTATATTTAACGATAATATCATTAATTTATTGAACATTTAAAATTATAAAATTTATAAATAAAATATCAGATAGAAGAGATCCAAATTAGGTCCAACGGTCCTTCTAGTATTAAATCATGACAAATGCAAGAGCGTATTCTAAGGCTAAGTCTTTTTAGAATCATTCATATGAATATGTCACAATAAGGCCGAAATTAAAGTATCATAATACCTATACGAATTTCTTCACGCAACAATTAATGCGATTCATGTGTTTTTAATGTCCAAAAGTTACTTGAGCCTCTGTAAAATGAGGGAGTGTTGCAACGCGGTGCGGAAATAATAAAATATGCAAATTAGATAGGTATATTTGATGATCTTGTGTCTTCCGGGACGGAGAAATTTATCGGTGTCGTCCAACCTTTCGCATACTTGTACCAAGTTGGCACACTCAGGCATATAGAGATGTACAAGGAGAGTCCGGCGGTATTAATATTGAATTGTGCCTCTGCAGCATTCGGCTCATATTAAATGGAGCATTGTGGGCGTTTCGAGGAATCGATCGTCCACAAAGTGGCAATCACACAGAGAGTGAGACTCGATCACGTGATTTCCCGTGGGTGCCGTCACCGACAAATGACCCAGCTGCTGCAACTACGATGGCGGGTCCACCTTCGTGGATCATGCCGTGCTTACTTCGACACTACAAAATGCCCGCGGATATTATTGATAAGCTGTACACCGCGGTTTCAAGAATGAATGTCACGAAAAGAAAGGATAAAAACACGAAAAGGACGGTTTTGCTGAAATATCTAACCATTCAGCTAGATACAGAACTGAAAATAATTTTGTTTGGACCATGAAATAATTATGTAGTACATTCAAACTTGCTAGAATGTTAAAACCTTTTTGTTATCAGTGTCTATACATTGTAGATAATTATTTTGTGTGATGATCCAGCAAAATTATTTTTAAATCTATATCTATCTAAATTTTTAGATTCCTTAACAAAACCATTCTTTCCGTAAAGAACTGTAAAATATCTGTAAAATAACAACGTATAGTTGAAATCCCAACTGCACTTATTCAAAAGTAGCTATTTTTATTTTTCTTTCAACATGAATCTGTCTGGATATTGTTACATGAAAATTCATACAACTAACTATTTCGTTTATGCAATTTACTAAAGTTAAACTTAAATATGATAGAAGGAAGTCTTGCGGTAAAGCAGGATAGGAAGAAAATGCGATAATGGGTACTAACTATTAATTAATAATAAAGTCAAAGCATTTTCCGCTAATCAACCATTTGCAAGTTCGCTTCAGGCGAGCTTCTCGCGGAAACCCGATATTTACCAACTTAAGTATCGCATTATAAGCTTCGTGAACGGTATCGACGGATAGTTCCGCGAGCATTAAATCCAAGATACCTTCGCCGTGTACTCGCGTTTTCTCCAAAGCGCAGCGCATCCAAAGTGAATTAATACAACTTCGAGCTTGCGGATAAAGTAGTCAGATTTTGTCACAGTGACGGCGGGATTCGTCGCTACGATGCACGCGCGTAACAGATAGATCTTATACATTATATGAGCACGTTCGTCGTTTATCTAAACATTCAGGAAGGTACAGTTCATCTGCGAATATTTATTCCTTTTTTCCTCCTTGTCGCTTTCTTGGTCACAGTGTAACGTATTGCATAATGCCGATGTATCGACAGGCAGTCCGGGCCACCGTAACACACCGGTGAGAGATTTATTTTTCGATGCGCCGAAGCGGAAGACGATTCTCCATAGAAGTATACACACGGACGTGGATATAATTCGTTCGGCCGACGTGTATTCGCCGTGAACTCGTCCGCGAAAAGGATGCTACAGTCCTCGGATTCTTCAGTGTGCTCCAAGACTCGGTGCGAGAACGGATCTCGCTTTCTTCACGTTCGATATTTTGCATTAAATTTCCGTGAGTGTTGCACGATCCACCTGGAAGGATGACGCTTTTCAGTGATCGGTCATCCTTCATTCACAACGAATACGCCGTGCTGTTGATGCGCATGTCACTATACACTCGTCCCCAAAGCAAGTTGCGTAACAGAAATCCGGCTGTTCTATATTATTCGTGGATATAGGATTCTCGTTCACATTTTGTCTGTAGCTCTACAGCAGGGCGCATTATATGGATATTGTGTAATTAATTATAATTAATTAATTATATATGGTTAACGTTTTAGTACTTTTGACAATTCTGACCAGCAGTTATATAATAAAATAAAAAAGTTGCTGACGTCGTTTTAAGATGTTCGCACTTTATGACGTATTTCACAGAAACGAGATTAAATTTAATGGCGTTCCTTAAAAATACATAGACGCCACACAGACGGCGCGTTATACTGTGAAAGCCGTTGAAAGTTTCGCAGAAGACTCACAGAAACTTTTAATTTACTTTCGAGAACCTTGGTTTATGCAGCTCGTTGTCAAGTACATGTGTGCCGCGCATAAACGGAATTGTTTCTCTTTCTCTCTTGGAATCCTCAAGGGAAACTCGATGACGTCGATGACAAGCGCAACGACGTCGCCAACGAATTCCCCTTCAACAAGTCTCTTCCTCCAGTTGGAACTTGTCGTAACTTAAAAAAAACCTTTCTATCCGTTTCTCTTTACTTCTTAATCGGGAGATTGTGTAACGTCACGGCTGATATACAACTTCTAATGATTTATTTTGATAGATTGCATATCTCCATTCGCATTACACGAACGTTTCTTTGTCCTTGTTATTCAAGTCTTTCGATTCTCTAATAGCACATTCTCTAAATTCTTTGAAGTAAAATCTTATTCTAAAGAATGAAAATTAAGTCAGTCTAAGAGTAGCTCAATTTTCAATCATTAAGAGTAAGATTTCACTCTTCAGAATGAGATTAACTTTAAAAGTTTTTAAGAGTAAGTACGTCCTATGGACATCCACTCCCGGGCGAAATATTATGGGTACTGTCTGTTATAATCCAGAAATTTATTTATAATATCTTGTGGACTGTCAAATGAGCTTTCATTATATTTTGCATACATTCAAATCCATAGTCCTAAAAAACATGTCCATCCGTAATCCTTGGGACAATTCTATTATTTTGCGAGATTGAAACATTTCACAAAACATTATATTCATTTGCTTGTTTGATACGAAAATATATAATCATGTTTTATATTAAATGCATGCGAAAATCATGTATAATACAAATAATTATAATATGCCTTAATTATAATATGCCTGAGCTTTGATTATATATGTAGAATACTTGATTAAATTTTACCATACTATTTAGCGGCAGTCTTAGAATATCAGAAATATTCAAAAATAAATCCCGAAAATTACAAATGGACATCTTTAAGATTTTGGAGTAAAATGTTATGACAACATGTAGAACAGTTTTAAAGCACTTTTTTTGCTAGCTCTCATGATGTTCTCTGAAACATCTTAGTATAATGTCTTAAAACATATTCCCAGGATATTCAGAACGTATTCAATCATCCTGAGAACATCTTATGCTGTTAGTGATTGTCAATTATTCACAAAAAATTCGACTAATTGAAAGATTCAGGAATCTTTAAATAAAAAAAATTAAGTTGATTTACATATAGCATTATTAAAGTGTATATTTAGTAAAATGCGAAGACATTTTTATTACAAACGTGCAATAACGTTAATAAATGTAATATCTGCTTATATATAGAAAAGCATTATTATCGATAATACGTCACGTATTCTTTTTGTGCACGGTAGTCAATTATAAGCATCACTAATTACGTTCTTTGCACACAAATCTTTCCTAATTTTGCGCATATTGCACTTTTCCAATTTTTCATTTTACATTGGAAATCGGAAAGGTAATTTAGAGAAATAGTAATTGCCATTTAAATTTTCAAATAAACGATGATCTTTGTAACTATCCCGGTATTGTTGCTCGAATATTGCGGGCCGCGCTTTCATGCGGTTTTTACGTAACGACGTACTTTTGTATTTACAAACGGGCAACAGCCGTAATCAACTTTCTGCCTTCGGGCGATCGTCGGATGCGTAGAATTCGCGAAACGTTGTATTATCTCGCAAATATGATAAACGACCGGTTCACCGTAGCATGATAATATTTAATTGAATCCCTGCTGTTGCGAGCTGCGCTTTGTTTAAATTTTAACGACCCACGCCGCAAGTGACCGCACGTGTCATCCGTAATTAATTTTTTACCTTTTAGCAATTGCAATGCGCGCAATTCGCGAATCGTTGTAGAGAATTTTAAATATTATATATTATCTCGCGTGCGCGAGCGGCTTGTACGCGCGGTGCATTGTAGCGGAATAATATTTAATTGAATTTTCCACGAAGCTAGTATACGAGCTGTCTAAATTTTAACGGCTTATGCCGCAAATAGCCGCACGTGTCATCTGTAGATCATTGTCGACGGAGACAATGATATATAAATGGCGATAGGGTGCAAAAAGGGTCAATGGAATTCGTTTTCATCCTGATCGGGATCGAGATCGCTAAAGTGCCAGCTGCAATGACCTCGAGTCAGATTTAATCTCGCTTCGTGCATTGACTTGACAATGGCTCATTGTCAAGTGACAATCGCGATCGACGCTCGCGTGCTCTCGAGGCTCCAATCGAATGGTCAAATCGAATTACTCTTTGTACTGTTACGGGGCGATCTGGGCTTAAATGGTGACTAGATACGGGAAACGCTTATATCTCTCGTTATATAATCGCATGCTTGTCGATATTGTCCTAGGCTGAGATTATTACGATGCCATGCCGGAAATGTCAGTAGATATTATGCAAGTGATGTAGGGGGAAGATCTCTACTATCAGACACTTCCGGTTTTTTGAAAAATCAATGAAAACAAAACAACTAAATCTATATGATATATTTTTTTAATTTTTAAATCAAATTTGACATATTTCGTGTGAAAATAAAAAGTTTCGATGACTATTTACTGTAAGTAGAAATAAACATTAATTTATTACAGGATATTTTTTTACAGCCACTTTGAATTACAGTTTTAGAGACGGTTCCCTATAACCGGACATATCAGAAAATGCTACAAATATTTTTGAAATAATTTGCATCGATCACAATTCTTGTTTGGTTTCAGGAATGTCTGCACATGCTTCGCATGCCCATTCCATATAGCTGCAGCACTGGATTCAATCTTCCTCGTTATTTTCAAGGCAAATTATACATGTTCTTTTTGCATTTTGGACAGTTTGATGTCAGCGATTACTATTTTTTTTTTGGCATTGATATCAGTGATTCAGTTTATCCACTGATTCAGAGAGTACATAGTTCATAAATGAAACACACAGTAGTGTTCGGTAATAGGGGACTCTTTTAGTGTTCATACAGGGACACCTTTACCTTTACTGCATTCAAAATCAAACGAAAAGTTGACAAAATCCGTGACAATTTTGAAAATTAAGTCGAATTTATTACAAGTATACATACCAAGGAATAATCTTCTCACGAAAAAACGAAATTTATTTTTTTTTACTGTTTTAAGATTTATCACTCACAAAATTATCTATATATTATATATATATGACGCACAAAAAATACGCCCTAGATATAACAACTATTCTTATCAGTCGGTGGCAGCAGATTGACGAACGGCGCACACTCCTCGCGCATCTCCCAAATAAATGAATCGAGCTACGCTCGCAATAAATGTTTTTAACTTTTAGTTCGATGTATGTATATACACTGTATATACTATCTAAAGTTACTAGATTTCTAAAGTACCGCAACTCACATCCATTTTGTCGCGAAACGCGACCATTTCAAATTTATGCATTTGTGTATACGTACTTTATTTTAGAAAATAAAGTTGTTAAGTACGTAAATAAATTTTTAAATTGTAATTAGTTTATTTATGACTAAAAAATATGTATAATTGCTTAATTTATATATTATTTAGTTTAATACAGGTTTATTTGTTGTAAAAGTTTAGTGTAGTAGAAGAAAATGCGCGAAGAGACGAGTAAGTACAGTTTAAAAGATGAACCGTCAATCACACTATGCTTGAAATCGTGTACTATGTGCACTTCCACTGAGAGAAATAATTTTGTTATAGAAACAAACCAAGGGAAAGCAAATGTGATATTTGCTAAAAAATGATTTGTTATGATTTGTTATGATTGAAAATTATTGTTAATGTAACAAATAATCAATAGTATCGCTAACAAATAAGAGGCTCACACACACACACACACACACACACATATATATATATACATATATATATATATATAAAAGTCGTAGATGGTTGCAGAGTTTCAAATCATAAGAAATTGACCAATTCTAATCAAGTATTCTCCTTATATTTAACTGTGCTTGGTCGGTTTCCTACGACTTAAGACTCCACGATCATCTACGAATTCTATATAAACGAACCTAAAGTCTATTTAAAAAATAGATTAGATTCTATATAGTTTGCTTCTGTTACTAATAATTGGTTGGTATAGCAAATTAGCAGCAATGACAACAACAAAATATGTTGTCACATATTTACCGATCATCGGTTAAAGATAGCAGTAAAAAAATTACTGGTGGCTTGCTACCAGTAAATTAACAAAATCTTTTCTCTCAGTGTCGGCCATTTTGACGTGATATTTTTGCAATCAATTGCGGTACTTTAGAAATCTAGCGACTTTAATATTGTCTGGTTATAGGCGCTGTTCGGCCATAGGGGACTTCCCCCTAATTGTGTTCGCGTAAGCGAGTAATACAACATTACAAGTCATCTAGAATTATATTCAAGAGAAATAATTTTACGATATACATTTATGTATATCTTGTTTTAATGATTAATTACTATAGTTACATAACAGTAACAATATTGTTGAATGTAAAAAATTTCCGATACAATCTAGTGATAATTTCGTCGCGTTTTTAGTAAATAAATGTCATTTAATACGAGCAATGTTTCATTATTGAGTCATAAGAGATACATATAACCGATGAGGATTGCTTCAGAGACACGAGAGGGGGTCTATCCTTCGCCATTCTGCTCCACCTGACTTTGCTACCTGCGGTGAACGTCCTGATAGGGGGTTTCTCGAAAGTAAGTTGTAACTCGTAAATCTCAACGTCGACTAACAAATGTCTTCAGTCCGTCGCACGTTAAGCGTTCCGGAGCCGGTTTTTACGAGAATACACGATACGTAACACCTATGAGTACACATACGAGCAAGCTCGCTTCGCACAGCGGCTCTAATTTAAACGATATCAGGCTACAAGATCCCATTAGTCACAATTGATTTTTTGATTGAAACGGTATATGGTGTAATCTGGCGGATTTATAATATTATATTATTGTACGTATACGCAATCGTCTGCATATAACTGTATATCCTCAATAAATATTACAGCAACCGTTGCATACAAATCTGGACTTTCTCCGAGGTAACATTGGAAACACGCTTTCAATTCGAAACGTAATTAATATAACAACCACGTGATTTATCGGGGCGCACCGGCACCCTGGTGTGTCATATATAAATATATTTATATCCATTATATCGACGTATTTTGCGCGCGATGGCGGACGCATCTGTATTCTGGCAGCGGCCTGCAAAAATACGATCCTAAAATTGTTAATGGACTTTCCGTGTTTACAGTGCGCGATGCCTGTTTCGGTTATACGTATCCGAGAGGTTGCAACGCGCGGGGCTTTTCCGCGTCGCAGATACGCGTGATAGAAATATACGTTTCCTTCGAGATCGATCGCGATCGTCTTTACGGCTCGGCTGACACATTATAGCGGACGGTCAATACGAGAATCTTTGCTGCCTGTTCCGCCGTCGGGCAGAAAATATATGACACGCGATATTTTAATCGATACCCTGTGTTCCTTTAATGACTCTCGTAATTCATAGCGGTCGGCGGTTTCGCTCTACCTGTGGCTAGTCTTGCTATCTTCGATTGAATTAAAAAAAAAAAAAAATGACCAAGCTTGGCCTGCGTTCAACGGTAACGCGAAAGCGCCGTAAAAGGAAGCGCATATAATCGAGTATAAATAACGGTAATTATATACCGCGGAAAAATAATGTTAACGTGCCTCGCGTTTGCCGGAACGAAGCGTTCGTCGGAGTATCAATAATTTTCAATTAATATTTTGCCTGGCACGGCGTGTCTCGTTTGCTTTAACGCATATTTATGTTTTGTTGGAACAGCCGCGACGGCGTAAATGAACGTAAAATAATATCACGTTATTCGTAAAAAAAAAAAAAAAAAAAAAAAAACAGCCAGCTTTCGTCTGCTTTCCAGATACCTCGGTATCAGGTATCGGCGAACTCCAGGAATACCCGATATCCACTGGGGCTGAAAAAATTCCAATACTTTCGCGAAAAATATGGAGAGGAAAAGGAGGGAGAGTTTATGGAAGTTTGGCTTTATACTAGTTTAATCGGAAGAAATAATTATAAAGCTGTACTAATATATGCGGGGGCGCAGCCGTTCGTCCGTGAACAGCGGCCGATACGTTTCCGGATTTTCATTATACGTATAATTATTTCCGTTATATTCAGTGATATCCGACATCTCTTTTAATTGATATGACCGACCTTTTCGACGCCATCATCTATTTTTCATGTTTTCAGAATACGAGAAAAATTCGTTTGTGAATGTTTAATAACGTAAAATTGCATTGCGTTTACGCTCGTTAAATTTTTGGGAAAAGAGATGTACATTGTAACAAATTGTACGTGTCTTACTGACATTTGATCCTTGTTACGGGGAATAATTATCAAATGTTTTATTAAAATATTATATTTACGCATGTATATCCTCTTTTACCGTTAATTTCATGCAGGAAACGTAGATAATAAGCTTGTTTTTCATTCGTTATAAAAGCGAGAAACAGAAAATGTAGTTAACGTTATATAATCAATTCGCATTTCTTGTTGATATTTATTTTGTTGTAATAGTTGCGCATATTGAAAATTAATCTGCAAGATTTAAGTATCGTCTGCTTGTTATAGTTAAAATAATTAATCCGTCCGCGTCATGTTTACGCGAATGATTTACGAACCAGTTTACGCGGACGGGGATGTCGGATTTTTTTTTTTGTGGGTAACCTTCGAGGATTTAACAGCATCCTTCTCCGTGCCGACAGCGAAAACAAACTTGCGCCACGCCACGTTTTCTCGGCGTTGAAACCGCGCGTTAGACGGACCGGGAACTGAGGAACTCGCGTGGACGCGGATATTTTCGTTATTCATCGCGCCTTGCCGCCAACCTGAGGGTGGCGAGGTCACCGGAATTCATCCCCCGGCTCACACCACAACGACGTCCCGTGTTCATACCGCAGCCGGATATATAACCAACCCGACCCTCTGTCCGTCAAGCGTCCGCAACGAAGTCCGCAACGCGGTATTGTCATAAATAATGAGCAAGCTTCGGTATTTGTTTATTCAGGGGGCACTCAACGCACTGGACCCTTCGTCTCCCTGCCACGCGGCTGCACTACCCCTTGACGGCTGATGGTGAACTGCGGTGCAGTAGATCGGTCCCATTATTTACGAGGTCATAATTAGTCAAGCCACCAGAATCTATCTTTCGCACCCGAATAGACTTAATTATTCAATCAAGTAACGTATAGATCAGCGGACGTGATGCATCCGGAAAGGATACGACATTAAGAGCTCGCCCGGTATAAAAAGTTTAATTTGTTATAGGCTACTTGAAATTTCATGGAAAAATCGATTAGCCGGATAGAGAGTACCAAACGTGGTCGTATGAAACATTCAGGTTGAAAATCGATAGAGCTGTCCGTCTAGCGCGATGTCGGACTGAGCTTTTTATCGGCTGGATGACTCTGTCAGGTCAAATAATATTGGCTCGCGCCGATGGCGGCCCTTAGATTGCGCATCCTCGTCGGGCGTTTAAAAAATTCACAGGCAGGATGTGAACAAATGGTGAAAAATGCGTCCGGTGTCGATCGTATTCGTATTTTACATTTTAGTGAAGGGTACATATAACCGATAGCGAATAGCTCGAATATAAATCACTCAGAATTTCATTCTGTTTTGCAACGAACGTTGTTTTGTTTGACGTATCTGGTTGAGTTAAATGATGTCGTTAAGTGAAATGCTCCTACTTGAAGCTTTCATACTTAGCACACTACTGATTTATAACATTTTTTTTCTTTTTTATAACATGTGTGTGTATAGTGATAGATATTATGCCACATATGACACACACAGAGACAAAATGTATATCGTAGAGAACAATAATTATTTTATTGAAATTATTGCGATTAACTTGGTGGTATATACCTCGGTGGTTAAATTGGTAAAACGTCCGCATGGAACGAGAAAGAATCAGATTTGAATCCCGGCTGAGATAATATAATATTTTTCGCAATAAATTCTTTACAGTGTTTTAAAAATACTTATTAGCGTCAATAATATTAAATTGCTTGTCAATTTAATTTGTGATATTACGTACTTAAGTTTCAGTTTAGAAAACTGTATTTCAAGACCGACAAATAATTAATTAGCGCGCAGTTTGCTTGAACTGGAAATTATAAAATTTACACAAAAATATTATTATACGCCAAGACCCGCTTTGACTGGATAACCTTCTTCGCTGATTAATGATTATTTTGCTTGTCATAACAGAATTCTAATACTTGATTAAATTCGAGATTATGAAAATATAATGAGAAGACGGCCAAGAAAATTAAACTTGATTCATCTAATGTAACTAATAAAATTTAATCTCTAATTTTATTAGACTTTATGAATAATAATATTAATTAATTTGGAACAAATTATCGGCAGATTACTACGACGTGCATAAATATTTCAAATATTAGAAATGGCTATCAGTATTAATAATAAATCGTACATTAATTTTTATTCTATTAAAAGTAAAATAAATCAGAGATGTTTGTGTGATTCGATATTCGTATTAAATCAGCACACGTGCCGTTTTTATTACATCAAGAAATATTGATGTTTGCCAAATCTTCCAAAACGGAAAGTCAAAACTATAGTTTACGGTCAACATAAATTGTGACTAGTATCAATTTGTTTCATAGTTGAAATTTTACGAAACGCAGGAAAATACACCGCGACCGTGCACACGCAAATAACGATCGCGCTGCGATCGTTCATCATTGATGGCGTATGCGGCCGGAGAAATCCGCGGAAGATGAAATCACGGCGAGGTGCTCGCGACGGACAAGTAGAGAGATTTCGCGAAACTTGCGAGGGCGAGTCGTCCGCAGGAGTTTCGGGCCGAAAACTTTCGGTCCTGTCGGGTTCGGTCGTCACGTTACGATGGAACTTTCGACTGCAACCGGTGTGCGCTGGTAGAATAATCGGTTCTATCTCCACCAAGAGAGTTGGTTGGCTGTGTAATCGTAGATATAGGCCGAGAATGCGAGCGACTCTGTTTTAATGCCGCTTGAATTTAGCTCGGTAGGATTATATTGCCAGGTGGACGTTGCCTCTTCTTCTTTAATCGTATTAGCGGCTGCAACTTACAACAAACGTAACTGGTACATGCCAGTACCGAGGGTTTCCCGGCGTACCGAGTAGTAACTGCTACCATAACCCGGTCTCATAAAACTGTAACTTCATCCACCGGCATTCGTCGTACGTCCGTGGAAAATGTTGCTGGAAATTGTGAACGTTAGACGAAATGTCTGGCAAGAGCGAGCCGTTTCGTTTCACCGATTACTCGGATGAAACAAGGAATGTGTCTCCGAGATGTAGTCGTGTTTGCCTGAGAGTCCTCGCAGATCAATTTTTCAGGCACTGTGTTACGGTTATAGTGAGATCATTACGAAGAATCACATCTTAACGATGTGATCCACGTGCGTTGCTTACATATTATATTTTTCGGATTTTAACAATCCGGGAGTTCCTCAACCATCTTCGTGGAACGTACATGGACCATCGTAGAGAAACATAATTTTACATAATACCGCGCGGCTCACATAATTCCCGGCTATCCTGTTTAAGCGCGAGGCTTTCTTTCTTGCGCGAGCAATTTACACCTCGTAGAAACGCAGCGCGCCCCAAATTTAAGCCCGGCGTTATAAATCCTCGTCATAACTTTACATTTGTGGCGATTTCAATCCCCCGGCACGGCTTTAGGGCGGCATGTTAATTCATAATTATTATTAACGATCCAAGGAGATCTCTGTCGCCCTGTCTATCCGGCACTTTTCGATTTTAATCTTACGTATGCGTATTTCCTTGCACGCGTCTGCCACATCACCAAAGGATGAGATACGGCGCGGCCGTATCAAGAAGGGCGAAATGCGGAAAACGAAGGGCTAAGAACGCCATTATCTCAACTGTACCTTCGGCTCAATGCAATTGCAATATTTATTAGCTAAATGGGAAAGGGAGAAAGGGTACTCCGAGTGCTAGTTGGAACTCTAAAGGGACTTTCGGAAAGACAAATAGTTACCTGGAGCAGTTAATAACCAAGCAGGCCGCTCTCCCGACTTTATGGCGCATTCGCTATTTAATTTTCATTTTAACTTCGCTTAGGAATTTATATTCTTCGGCGTAACTTAAGATCTCAAACGCTAAGTATTATCAGCGACGGCGGTTGGCAGAGCATTCAACATCCAAAAGCAAATAACTAAATTAATAAATGACAGTAATAGCAAACAAAATAAGATGATAATAGATTCGTTTAAGATTTTAGTTTAATCCTTACAACATTAGCGACAAATAAAATCATTTTTTTAACTTTTAGAACACGACAATTTTTGAGTTTTTACAATACATGGTGGCTCACTCGTGTTTCGGATTAATTTTACTGAGAAAAAAGTATTTGATATTTGTGGTTATAATTGCATGGAAATAATTAGGAGTTTTTTTTATAATTATTACTGCTATAATATCAGTAATAATAATCATATGTATAGTTATCTCAAACGTGAAAAAATTGTACCATAAATTATAATAGTTTCAAAATATAAATAGTAAATAAAATAAACATTTTTATTTAGTAATTATAATGAACATAACTATTTTCTTAAATTTATTTATTATTTATGTGGTAGTAATAATAAAAAAATATATTACGAAAAAGAACTAAACATTTTTAAGTAGTGGGTGTGAGACTATTATTAATAGCACAATTAAATATTTGTATGATTAAATTAACTATAAATATTTAGTAATTCCAAAAAATTACTGTAAATTATAGTTAAATTATAATAATTATAACCATTTTTTTCTTTCGGTACATCACTTTAACAAATATACAAAAATTATTAAGTGATTCTTACATATACTTTTAACATCTTTAGAAAGTATTTAAAAAAAATTGTATTTAAATATTATGATTAATTACTTGATGTGCTCCTAGTTTTTTGAGGAAAAAAACAGGAATCGTTTGTACTAAGGGTTAATATTATAGCGAAATATAATATTCAAAGAGATAACAATTTTTATTATAGAGATCACATTGCCATCCAGTTTAAATGTAACGTTCAGTGAAGTTACTATAGATAAGCTCCAGTGCTCGCGTGTTTTCAATACTAGATATGTAGAGCGTCATATCTCAGTGGCCTTCAGGGTATTCCTTGATACTTTGATTGCCCTGCGTCTGTGTGATTTCATTTGCGTGTCCGCTGGCACATGGAAAATGGAGAGATCCAACGTAGTTCCACAGCCCAGACAAGTTAATAATCTTTCTCTTTCCACGTCACTCGCAGAAGTTCCTCGTGTGTTGTTAGCGGAAAGTTCTAACGTTATCTCATTAAAATTATGATCCCATCAAAATGCTACGTAAAATGAAATTTACAATTCGCGACAATTTGGACCTGTTCTCCATTTATCCATTCTTATCTTATTAATCAAATATTTTAATCATTATATCGACAAATTTTTAGTTATTATCATGTAAGGTTTCCTTTCGTTGTGTCTAATACATAATATTTTTCTGCTAAACTATTTTCTCCTATCTTTGTAATCCTGCATTTCTTAATTAAATTTACTGCGAAACAGAAATTCGCGAGAAAATTATTAAACGTTGCAATGGAAACTAACGGCTAATGCGTTTGCTCGTACGTGTCGTGCACGTGCCGAGAGCAATGGCAGTTTGCAGCTCGGCACGTGCTGGAAGTGCGCCGATCAACTCTTAATGTTGCGCCCGGGAAAGCTGCCGGCTGAAGGAAAAGAGATAACATCTCGGCGGGCGAATATGGTGGCATCACGCAGCGTGATATTTTGATGCAGCGAGCGGAGACGAAACGAGATTACTCGTAGTTCAACGATTAAACCGCTGAGGCTGAATGCTCAATCTCACGGAGTGTCTCTCGCTCGTACTCGAGAGATCGTAAACGTGTCATGTAGAACGTAATGGACCGCTCGTTTTCCAGAGCCGGAGTCGGGTATAGAAAACTCGCAGCGTTTATCCGGTGTCACCTGCTTCACTAACGTCAGTTAACTTTAACGGCAGCTTAACTTACTCCTTACCTCTTTCTAATTCGAAGCTTGTAGAAGAACGAGTTCATTCAATCTCGATTACGGAAATAAATTTTACGTTTTAATGTCACAAGTCATCGATCACGCATACGACCGTGATAGGACCGACAAACCTTGATCTAATCTTTAAATGAATGAGATACTTGCTGAAATAAAATTATTCCGCGATAACTCGGCCCGTTAAACCAACTTTGTTCAGGCACCTGTGATCGCGATAGCTGAGCCCAAGTCGAGCATTTGGGTCATGGTCGTGTCAATCAACTGTCTGGGTTTATTACAGACTAGAGGCATAATGAAGGAAAAAGCTGTGAAAAGTGAAGAGATTATAGGCGCCGATATATAAAGCTATTGAATATCGATACGAGGATGATAACAGTTTCCAAAGAATAAAAAAGTTCTTTTTTTATATAGTTTGTTTTACTTTAACTTATTGCATCGTTGAACATCAGTTCAGAGAGCTGTTCTTTGATAAAAAACAGGTTTTGTTATAAGAATAGAGTTATGAGATAAATTTTACAATAAGACTGTCATAAAAATGATTTTCGATTTTTCATGAAAAATATAACTAGACAATTTATCACTTTTTTTGTGCAAAATTATTCTTCATTAATGGTAGCGAGTATTAGACAAAAATTATTTATTAAACATTTTTATCAAAGAAAGATTTTAAACCGACTTTTTTCCGTTCAGTTTGCGAATAGACGCATCAGTCTTGACTTTTCATCAAGCGTCTAGCGAAAACTCGACCCGAGAAGTGATTCCTTGGACTTGGTCATGCTGCAAAAAACTCGGTCTTTTCCGTGTCGCGGGACTCCCGCCGAAATGGGATTACCTTTGGGCCGTTGGTTAGAACGCGGATGCTCTCGAGCGGTCCATCAGAGTCGCTCATGAAAGACAAGCAGGCAGTTCGTGAAGTGGCACGTTAGTCACGGCGGCCATAGCTCTTTCGCGTCACCCTTCTGACTCTCCCCTTCCCGCAGCCGACGTTTTCTCTCATTTTCCTTCCCTGTTGGACAGCACAATGCCTCGCGGGGGATATCCCGTGTTTATAAAATAAATCCCCTCATTGTTGCGCAGCAAAGCATGCTCGAAAGAGAAAGACAGTTAAAGAGAGGAAAGGAAAGGGTGAGAGAGTTGCCCGGCTAGGTTGTAGCTCGATGCATAGCGTTTCGACTGACAGGACAGAGAAAGAAGAAAATAAGGGATGAGAACGCGAGAGGGAGGGTACGGTGGGGAGACGGAACTTTTGTGAGGACGTCAGCTGCCACGGCGCCGGACGAGGCGCGTAACGTCGAGAAAGGGCGGATTAGAATATTTCTGGGGCCTCGGCTAAATGTTATCTTCTACGACACGGAGGGCTGCCTTTGCCTCCACGACTGGGCAATGTGTTCTGAAGTCACGAAGGAGAACACTCCCGTTGTACCGGTATGGTTAATCTGGTGCTCGCTCTTACAACCTTTATCGGGTACGCGCTGATTTCATTACATTTACGAACCGTGAACTCGACAAGGAGTACAGATTCCTGCGCGAGACATGATTTATCTGCGCGCTCTAGAAGTTACTGGGGCACAATTTGCATATAGATCGTAATATTGACCAAGTTTCCACGATGCTTATTCTATTATTTGGATTAGCGTGGTTACTTTGGGTTTCAGGGTACTATTTATATGCACAGACATCATAAGCGTCATTAAATTTTGCAAGTTTTGATTACGTTTTGAATAATGAAATCGTTGCATTAGAATTTCTTAACAGAGGTTTCTTAAGTCGATGGTATAAGTCAGATATTTGCGCTAAAATGGATTACATAGACATTTACTGGCGCATTTATCGCAGAAACCAATTTCTTAAAGTTATTTCTGCTAAAGAGGAAGAGTTACGAAACATTTATAGGGGGAAAAAAAAAAATCAAATTAATCGGTTTGCAGAGAATGAATACAACCGATTGAAATCGTTGATTTAATTAACACAGCTTTTTAGTGAGTTGAACCCTCTTTAGGAATTCAGAGGAGCAAAGTTTTGGGTAGGTCTCTTCGAAGCTTTTAGCAGGATGAAGGTAAACGTGAAAGTCGCCAAGAGGTCGTGGTACGTGCCGTAGCTCCCTAAGCTCATCAGTAACGATAGCACACTGCCATAACTGTTCACATAATGGAATTCGTTAATACAAGATGTTGTTCGAGACACCTCGTTTCTGTAATCTTACGCGAGCCCGTTCTGCGTTCGATACTAGACGATTAAAAGCAAAACAAGAAGGATACGGGGAGATATACAATTTCCTCTTGAAGCTCTCGCGAGATTCTATGAGCAAATACTATAAACAAGCGCTATCAACGACGGAACGTTTTCTTTTGTTGAGAAATAGAATATTTTTGCACGTATTAATTTATGCAATAAAGATCTATACGATAAAAAAATATATATGTATATGTATGGAAAGGTGAACTTTTTTCGAGAAGATAGTCACGTGAGTGAGTTTGCATGCCACGCGAGTTGTTTAGTACGTATAGCTGTATAATTTCCACCGTCACTCGCGCAATCGTTGACACGCACCTCTTTTTTTATTAAAGCTAGTAGTTTTGCACCGCTTTAGATCGAGATTGCTTCGCGGTGCATGCAAAGAAAGAACTTCAATAAAAAAAAAAAAACGTGCACGATTCGTACCGGCGAAGCGCCTCTACAAAGTCCTCCGTGTTTGTGCTACGGTATAATAGACGAAAGGCGAAATACAGTAGTTGATGATTTTACGTTTGGTGTCCGATGCAGATGTCAACGTGCATTACGTCGGCACGCGCTTACTGCCAATCACGAATGGCAGGTTATCGCTATGGTTGATACACATAATGCCGAGGCTTAGAGATCGGTGCACACACCCGTGCGATTCGCATCAACTGCGGATGGGTGCATGGCGAAACCCATGCGACGTTCAGAACTGCTGGCCATAGCGCGCGAGTGGTCGGCCGGAGATTACCGCGGCATAATTACCCCCGCACTGTGTACCTGCGACCTCTGTTTAATCTGCAATTAATGTTTCAAATTGCCATAAACCCGCGCATCCAGTAACGGATGCCACTTATCAACGATGATAACCGAATGCATTATATCAGCAATACAACGCGGACTTTCATCATAGCATGCAAGTACGCTGAAACGATTGTATCACTCATTATCGTGCTCATATAATTTTGCTTGACGGTCTATTATTATTCTTCGCTTATTTGCATTTCTCATGAATATGAGAATGTCAAATAATGAAAAAGATAATTGAACGGAAGATATAACAAGGACAGGGATTTACATTCCGCAAATTGTAAACCGTTTGTAATTCATTTTTAAATCGATGCGCAAAGTATTTTTATTAATGTATTATGCAAATCTCCTCACCCACATAATTCTTCCCAGTTGATCCCAGAATTCTGTTACATACAATGCGATATTTCAACGTTGTGTATACATGTTTACACACCGACACTTGCAACGAACCCCATAAAAATCTTTCTACGACGGTACGCTATGCGTGTCTCGAAAGGAATCCAAATGGTGTACTTATTTTCTCGGTTTAGAGAGATAGCGATGGGGGTTGGGACTCAATTCGTGGTTATTATTCGTTTACACGGAACCGGTAGGGTCGAAGATGTGATATCCGAAATGGGTTCCCCTTTGCTACACACAGCCGCGTGCGACATTGGGCTCGGTATGTTATTTCAGCGAACTATCTACTTAGATACTTTTATATTCAATACGTCCGCGAACGGTGGATGGTAGGGGCGCCTAGTAATCCCATAGGACACACAGGAGACCCATCTTGGGAGTGGAGAAACCCGACATAATGTCGGCTTCTATCGAAGGGTTACTACCGTCTCTAAGGGATGCAAAATGTATCGTGTCTATTTTCCAGACGAGCCTAACAGTGTGGTATTTACGTTAATGTAACAAATATATAACAAATTTTCTCAGTGAAGCATACCATGCAAAAACGTAATGTAAAATCTATCTGCATTAAATATAGATTGATGAAAAATACTCGTAATCATAGAAAAAAAACAACTTGATAAAAATATTAAAATCATTTTTAGTCTTTTATGATTTGTTATTTTATAATTAAAAAAAATAATTTGTATAAGATATACTTTATATATATATATATATATATATATATATATATATATGATATTTTACACGTCACGTTAGATGATGTTCTACTAAATAAAATATCGATAAAATATTTTGATTAATTATATTATGTATATGTAATAGGAGAAATAAAAAAAGAAGTTTACATTGTTTTAGATCATATATCATTCTAATATTAATAGTACGTATTTACAAATGCTTTTATGTACTGTACGTTCATGGATGGTGCTTGTAAGGGAGGATGTCTGTTGATCCCTTAGGACACATGAGAGAGCCATCTCAGAAGCGAACGAACTCGCCATAACATTGAGCTCTACCGAAGGGTTACTGCCAGTAAGAGAGTTGAAATGTATTACCCTTACTTTTTCTTTTTTTCAGACAACCACGACAACATAGTCGACGTTGATCCCCATCAACATCCGTCGTTATATACACGAAGATGGAGCGGGTTGGTGAGTAACACATTTTTAGTGTAATATCAAAATAATTTTTTATTGCGGCGCAAAAACGGACAGAACGTTTAAGTATATACGGGCTAAAATTATGATTTACGTTTATTAAAGTTCTCTATGTGATTTTATTATCAATGTTGATCATAAATTCGAGTAATAATCCGTAAAAAAAGGGACTGGCTATTGGGTAATAAAGAATTAATAGATAAATTTTTATATATGTCATCTCAATTTTTATGTAATATTCTTTCATAAAATTTTATTACTATCTTATTGGATTATTTATTGCTTATTGTGTTACGTTATTAACATTTTTGTAATTACAAGACGCACAGTGTTTATTTCTGTACATAGAAACGGTATGTAAAATACTGATATGATGAAATTATGCATCAGCTTTAATTGCTACAAGAGTTTCATGACCATGATAAATGTACCATATGTACAAATATTGTTATACGAAAGCTGTGTGTGTTTCGGTTAAGCAACTACTGGTTCCATCATCAGTCACTGATTAATGCTATAGGAAATCCAGTTTTTACTAACTTAATTAATACCACTTCTAGTCGTCGAATATCAACTATATCTTGATAATTTATTCATTGACGTCCGTCTTACACTTTAACTCTCTTGGGTTCTAAGATTCGTATTTATTTTCATCAGACGATATTCTTATTCATACTTGGTGAAAGAATGACATTTTAATGGGTTCCAATAATTTAATATCAGAAATATTATATTTTCCACTCATGTCTTTGTCGATTTCATTATGTCTCGTCTGATAATATCAACAATATTACGTTTTTTTCTTACTGTAATATCTTGATGCTCGTTTATAGGAAATATTTTTAAAACAAATATTTTTGTAAAAATGTATTTTATAATTTATACGTAGAAAGCTTATTAATTTTCAGTATTACACTGAAAGTTATAAATACGTTATTCTAAAATAAGAAAAATGTGCAATGCGCACATATATATTTTGAATAAAATATTTTTATTAATTCCAATTTATTAGTTCCATTAAAAATCTTTTGCAAACTTTATAATGGAAATACCACATGTAAATACTTATGTAGGAAGCTTTTAATTTATTAATATCATATAAATTATATTGAAAATTAGATAAATACTTTATTCCGAAATAAGAAAATTGCATAATACCCACATATATTTTTTGAATAAAATATTTTTATTAATTCTATGTTGAAAATATTTCTCAAATTTTAATGGATCATATAAATGTACCGCAAAAATGACTAATCTTATTCGGCTTCTTTTGTGATAGCTCTCAAATCCTTTCCCTATAGTGTAAAAATATATCTCAATTTATATTTTCATAGGAAGCTTATTAATTCTCAACATTATACTGTGAAAGTTATAGATACTTTATTCCTGAACACAAGAATAATGCATGATATATATATTTTGAGAGTAAAGTAATTTTTTTCCATTAATTCCTTATTTAAAAATCTTTCTCAAACTTTAATAGACCATGAAAATACCGCAAAAATGATGAATCTCGCTCGGCTTCCTTTACGATTGTTCTTGAACCTACCCTTTCCCTACAGTCTTTTGCAAATCCGCAAAAATTTCCACAGCCTGCGACATTCCTCATTGACTCCGCGATGAGGGGGAGCTTCCGAGCTGCAAACATATTACTTCCGGCAAAAAAGGGGCTTAAATGTGTCTCGCGCCCTTGCAGTCGACAAACGCAGGCCGGTCTGGAAGCTCGTTAAGTAATTGCTAAGTGACCAAAGCTTGGAAGGTCACCGACGTAATGCGAGAATCGTGTACGTACCTCGATACGCGACGCGACAAGGGTAGTTGGGAGGGACTGGGACGAGAGAGAGAGAGAGAGGAAAAGATGGAGGGAGAGAAATGGTATAGTGGAGGACGTCTACTTCATAGGCGAAGGGTGAGACGTGGGTACAATATACATACATGATGGTGCCAACATTGCGGCTCCTTCACTTCGGACGGACGTATTGTACGCGTGTAGCGTGCGTATTAATGCGTTAGCACGAGGAAGGGGCGCTGGCGTAAGGGTTGAAAGTTTCATCCCCTCCCTTTTCTCAGTGAAGAGAAAGGTTGGAGACGCGCGAGGAGAGGGTTTGTCGGAGGCATCGTACATCGGTGCCAAATGGTAACACTATAGCCGAGTGCCGGCAAATTAGATTATGCGCAAGTTCACCCTCGCGACCCCCTATCGTCGACACCAACCCTCAGAACGTGAAGGAAAACATTGAGGATGTCCTGCGTAGATTCTGCGAAAACCGCCGCCCTTGTTTTCTGTTTAGCGTTAAATGTTGTTAAGAAAAATGTATGAAGGAAATTGTGATAGGAGATGGATTTAAAATTTCTTCTTGATGGTATAGGCAGTGATTTACAACCGCGATTAAGAAATTTTTTTGCGGAGTGGTTTCCTGTGATACGTTTTTTTTTTTTTATTAATTGTGATCAGTTTATTCTGTAATTATATACAATATATTAAGAAAACTATTAAATTAGAAAAAATGTAAAAACTATTAAATTAGAAAAAACGTATTAAATTAGAAAAAATGTTTTTTCTATGAATCGAAATTTTGATTGAACAACAAAAATTTGATTAAAAAATACATTTAAATGCGAACTAAATTGTTTAGTGGGTATAAACAAATATTTTACAAAAGTTATTTATAAAAATATTTAATATTTAAAGCAGAAAAATGTATAGATGCAGAAGCAACTAAATTTTGTTACGTAAACAAAATATTTGATTGTTGTTAAAAAATACCTCAACTGAACAGTTTTATTGAAAGCACTAAATTTTTTCCTAGTGTAGTTAAATCTTTCTGTAAGTTTTTCTAGACATTTTTTATCGTTATCAATAAACTGAAATAAATTCGACATAAAATATTTTTTTAAATTTAAATAGGCTATCTCTCAATCAGATTTAACAAACTGTGAAATCTACTCACGTTTAAATCTAAGAATAATTAAAGAGTGGATAATTAAAAATTACCACATTTGGAAATTTCTATTTCTTACAATTTCAATAACAGTGAATAGACACAAGAAATAATTCAGAGGAAAAAATGTTACGTACCCACTTCTCTCGTGAAGTTTTCAACATTTCATTAACTTAAACATGTTCTAAAACGGATTCTATGCCTTGGTATTTTGCAGTAACGAGCAACCGGCGGAAATTCGGTTTCAATAAAACCACTGGCCTGTCGTGACCGTGCGAAAAACATTCGCACGAGAGTACATCGATCGAGGCCGTTGGCTATGGTCTGTATCGACGTGCACAGTCGATGCAAACGATAGAATAATACGTTGCGGTCGAACGGGCATACCCGTAAGAACGGCAGCGTCATTCCGACGTAATTATCGGCGATTACACGACGCGTGAGGCACGCGAGTTACAAACGAGCGGTGTCGAGCACATCAGCGGATCCGATCCGATCCGATCCGATCGAGCCACCTTGCGTGTTTCTCCGCGAGAAGTATCCCGCTAAAATTCACCGGGCGTTTTACGTGTCTACTGTTCGTAGAAATAATTCACCATCGACGACTCGTCACTCGACGGGGAATGACGTCTTCATCGCGAAGTGCGAAGAGAAGAGAACGCGCTGAGAGAAGAGAACGCCACGCTGACGCGACGTTGGGGCGAAAGTTGGCCCTCCGCTGACAGAAAAGCTTTTTATTTCGAAGAGCACGCATGAGGAAACGGCCGTAGGTACTGCCAGCCCGGTCGGATGCATTATGCAGCGGCTGTTTGAAGTCCGCCCTTTCCGCCCTTTCCGTCCTCTTTCTCCCACCGTTTAGCTTTACTTTTTTCTCCTTCTCCTTCTTCTCTCTCTCTCTCTCTCTCTCTCTCTCTCTCTCTCTTTTCACTTTTATTCGCTCTCTTTCGGCGTGAAGCGGCGCGGCATCCGCGACTACATCGCTAGCGAAATACTATTCGCGCGTCGTGAGAATCTCGAGAGACGGATATTTCGTGATACAAAGGGAAATGTTTCACGGCGAAGTGGATTGATTATTCGGTTTCGCGGAGCCGGTAGAGAAGAGAGGAGCGATGATTGTTAGACCGCGCGTGGGAGACGCGAACAATGCTCGGCCGCTCATTTGTGCTTCTGCCTCGATGAAAGGATGGAAATCGCATTACTTTAATCACCGCTGAGATAATAAAAAAATCGTGGCTACTGTTTTACTACGCTCCTCGCTTTCTGCCACTGCGGCCTTTCTTCTTTCTGTTTTCTTTACTGCGCGTTTCATCCGCATTTGTCCTCGCGCGATTATAATCGTCGTTGTGTAAGTGTACGCGCGTATTTCAACGGTGTAGCTCGAAAAACCGTGAAAATCTTGAAATCAGAATCCCGTGAATCCGAAGAAAGATGTATAGATCGACAAAATTTGATGTAATTCGGCTGTTACGATATCATATGAGAAAACGTGTTATATGCATTATTAAAATTTGCATGTTTTATAGCGTTATATAAGGTATTGATCGCGTAAGATTTCAACGAAATAAAGTTATTCGTGCACGATATTTTCATAAATACAAGCGTATCGGAGTTGAAGTCGAATGTTGAAGTTTCTTACTTAATCAGTACGTTGCGTGCTTGTCATTCTTCATCTGCGTTAGATGTCACGTGAAAAATGATAAATTAAAAGCAATGGAATTAATTCGACGTCCGGCAAAAATTATGACACGCGACTAGGCGATAGGGTCCAGCTTTCAGAGTCACGATATCCTTTCTTATTGCTATCTAAATCTGTGATTCATAAAAAAACTTTGTTAAGAGAGAGCATATATTTTAGAATCTGTTGTTAATAACTTTACTTTTTCGAAGACAGATAATATATTTTTCTATTACTATTTATGACTGTTATTCATAGTCTATAATTATTACCTAATTTATGACTACGATAAATGGACATTATTAGATATCAAAAAGGAATTATATTATCGCATGTAATATTGAATTATCGTGATTAGATGGCATGTTATCATAACGCATGATTGAAATAACCGAAAAATAGGCACGTGATTAGACGAGTCGGCGTGTCCGACTTCCTTCGAGTGAGACGAGGCAGAATTAAATTCTTTCCATGAAGGGAATTGTGCAAATGGAATCCAAAAATGTTGTAACACTCATCTAGCCATAAGGCGACGACGGTATCATTAATCACTTGCCGAAGGAAGGTACGGTGAAAGGTCGTGTACACGCGTGAGATTACGAAACGCGATCCGGGGACCCCGTGTTGAGAAAGAATCACACGAGATAGCCACCAACACGCGGACAAAGTAGACATGTGATGTAGATCCGTGACACGACGATAATTTATCCGTGCCGGTACGAGGAAGGAGCATCGCACGAACTTCCTATAACTCACGAAATACGAAAATGTTTCGCATCGAGAGAGATAATGCCGACAATCGCGTATACGTGGCATTCCATCGTCTCGCACGATTTTCTCTTAACTCTACTTGTGCGTGCGCTTTGCGCGTGTGAAAGTCGCACAAAATCGTCGCGTTTGACATAACGCGTCTTGAAAGGACCGGCTGTCATTTACGTTTTTACGTTATCATCACAGAGATTAGAGGCGCAATGATTGTAAAATACGTAATTCGCGAGATAGTACGAGCGATAAAAGGGAGGATTCGTCGCGCGTTTACGGCAAGGAAATGCGTTGATCACAAGCACACTTTTCTCTCGGTACGGCTCGCGAGCATGACGACATTGTGCTGGGCGGCCGCGTTTTACGACGCATACGCCGTAATTACAGCGATAATTTAAGTGAGACAGAAGGGGCGTAGGAATTCTCTCGGGAATCGTAATACCTGACATTACTTTGGGACTAAAAGGGACAAGGGTTTTCCCGGTCTCTATTCTGGGCCTCGGTATGAAATGTTTAGCATATTAACCAACGACCCTGAAAATATTTGTTTGTTACTACTGCGAGGCTAAAGCCGTGATTACGTTCCCTCGAAGGAGGGTAGGCGTCACGCAAGAGATTTGCCGCGAAATGCGGCAGTGAAAATTCAAGGTCCTTTTAATAATTACAGTGAGTGCAATAGGTATTCGTACAAGGAAATTTTTTATAAAAACATCTTATTTCTAGAAAATAAACATTAATTAGCAATTTTATTTTTACAATGAATACATTCTGTTCTAACAAACGAACTTCCCATGTATTCCTAATTTTAGAAGCTAAATTTCTTGATTGTACGAATACTTTTTGAGCATCCAAACAATACAATTTTTAATTTTCGCTTATTTTTCAGGTGATATATTATCTATAATTAATACACATCTTTTTTGTATATATAATTTTAAGATACATACGGTCTATTTTATTCTTTATAAATAAATTGTTAATTACCCAGCAAGAAATGATAATCAATTAAACGTCGAATCGACGACAAATTTATTGAAATCATCGTATCGATATCGATTCGACGTCATTTCGATGACTTATTTCTCGCTAGATAATATAAACATTTTAAAAATAAAGTATTTTTTTTTAATTTCTCTTTTTTTTTTCTCTGTACATTTTGCACTTACTATACATTGTTAGATATCAAAGAATCAACGCGACAATCCAATTCCTTGAAAAATAACGTTTTATTATTTTTAATTTCCATTTGTGCTGAAATGTAAATCCATTTCTGTAATTAGACATCGTTCACATTTTAATGTATATATTTAGTAAATAATAAACTAAATTTGAATCTGAAATTTAATAGGTACATTTTTTTTAATTAAATTGTTTAACTTTATTATTTTAGTCAAATTAATAATATATTGGAATAGCGAATATAATTTAACGTTATGAATTTAACGCTGTGCGTATTTAATAAATTATGATCCGTCAGTAAGCACGTATATTATTATTTAAATAATTGTATTTGATATTTTAAAAGCCAAACTTTTATGAAGTAAATAATTAAATTAGCATTAAAGTTATAAAGGTAAATTAGTTTGACACAGTCCCCTTTTCCGGAAAATATCTTCTCTCCCTGAACAAAGTGCGGCGTTAATCAAGCGGACGCTTGTAAGTGGTAACGCGTGACTCTTTAATGCGATGATCGGGCAATATCGCTTAAGCTGCTACACCATGGTCGTAATTAATGGGCGCGAACGAAGGGACAATTTCGAAATGGCTCTCGGCAACCGTGCGCAATTGCAATTGCATCGAGCGGAAAGCCATGGTTCGATTAATACCTGAAAAATACTAGTTATTTGTGACAGTGCAGATCCGAAAATTAACAAGGAGAAGTTGCATGATAAATATTGCGAGATAGAATATCGAAGTATAATCAAGCGCTCTTGTTTGCATCACAAATATTTGAAGAAAAATGAAGATATTAGCTGTTATGCAAATTTGCAAAAAAAAAAAAAATAACGGACGATATCGTTAGCAATGCTATTAATAATTGAATTTATTCAGCTTTATCGTCCCAACGATAGTTTATGATTTTGGACAGTTCTAGATGAGCACTTAAATATCACGTATACATACGTTTTCTGTTCGAGTGACTATATTATTATTATATCACGCGCGTGTCTATATCATTATTTTACAAGTACAAATGTGCGTCAGGGATCGCGAATGAAAGATACAGAATGAAAGAGAAATAGTAATGACGATCAAGTGTTCGTGGTTGGGGGTGAAAAACGAGGCGGGGAAGGGGGAGGGGGAGGGTGAGGGTGAAAGAGTCGCGTGTCTCGCGTGTCACCATTCGATTTGGCACCACAGTAGTGTCGGCCGGCAGCTGGGCTTTGTCCATTTGTAATTCCCTGTATGGAGTACGCGACGTATGCACGTGGCTATATTGCATCGGACACGGGAATGCAACACGCACCATTTCGAATTACACGGTTGTGGATGGGAAAAGAAGCGCGGGGCGGGAGAGTCGCCAGAGTTGTCGAAATGTTGACGTGTTTTGTACCTTCTCCTCTTCCTCCCCCCGCGACGCTCTCTTTGCAGGGGCGCGTTGAAAATTCAAGCATCTCGTCCCGCGGTTATTCGCTGGCGGATGATATTCCGAGGGTCGCAGAGAATGGAATTTTCATCTAACATAACGCCTCATAAACCTACTGGCTCTATTTTCCACCTTTTCATGTACAGAACCGCGATCGTAACCCCGACAAGGAACGTTTATTTATTATATGAAAACGATATGTCTCAAAAGTAACTCCACATTTTCCAAATCACAAATATTACACTATCGAATTTTATGATTATTTATTATTTTATGAGCAATTGAATATTAATCTTTTGTGATCATTGAAGTCAATATGACAAGTCAGATTACAAAATAATTTTAAGGGTCTATATCTCTAATTAGCGTATCTCTGATTAATAAAATAATCAATCTTTTTTATAATAATTTCATATGTTGTTTTTTTCAAAAATTGCTTTCATTTCTCAGAGTAAATATCTTTTTCAGAACGTGAAACTATTGCACTATTTTTTGGAAAGTGTCATATGTGTAGAGTATAGTCATAAATTTTTATCAAAAATATTAAAAATTAAAAAAGTTATGAATTTTTCATACTTTATTTTCGCGATTTTTTGAAATATATTAACATTAAAATTTTTATAAAGCTGCTATATTTCTATGTTCTAATGTTTAAAGTATGTTCAGTAATTTTTTTATTTTAAAGAATGAGAACTTTAGGCAACCTGTTAAATGCGTTCTAATTATTAGAATTATTTTGATCTCATGTGACCATTACAAACCTTTCAAGATGTGTGAACCACAAAGGGTTAAAAGGTTTTAATAATTTACACATTAAATATTTAGGATTGATAGAAAATCAAGTTGTTTTTTTGTTTAGTTTTAAATGAAATTAATCTAACAGATAAATTATAAACGATAATAATTTTTATTAAAGGAAAAAGTCGATTTCAAACTCGTTGAAGAATCTGTAATTAAGAGAAAGGATACTCTTTAGGCGTTAAATACCCTAATTTCCGACGTTAAGTATAATCAATAATTAAATTTCTATCTTAATTAACAATCTTCTGGGATGATACTGCACGCAAAGATCGCCCATCGCTCGAGGAACGATAAATCGACAAGAAAAATTGCGTCAATGTACTTTTGTGTAATTAAGTGCGTCGGCCGTAGGGAGGGAAGGAATTTTTCAAGATATTCTCCGTAGTCACGTTGGTGCGGGGTATAATAATTATCGCTCCTTAATTGAGCCGCCAGGAGCGGTTCTTGCCCAGACGGGGTTCAAATACATTCGCGACGCCTCTCTCACTCATTGAAGTAAATGGTTCATTCTTGTTTGTTCGTGCTTGTTTGCTTGCTTTGGATCCGGCTTTAACGTTCACATATATCGACGCCGTTGTTGACCTTCTCATGTTAGAATCCATGAGACGCGAGTATTGCCAATGTCGCAAATACGTTCAATGTCCACCTTCGTGGCGGATACACAATCTTGGCCTCTACAATATTTATCTCCAATGACGGGACGCACATATACCGTCACTCCGCTACTTCCTCAATGGGCGAGGGATAGACGGTCGTGAGGAAGGCGAAACATGAAGAGTAGATCCTACGGGACTTTCGTTCAAACGGAGAAGAGCGTCGACTCGGCACCGAGGCGGCAAAGTAATATTCGGTGCCTTTGCCTTTGTGGATTCTTTACGATCAAATGAAAGTGTTTCATGCAAGGAAATACGAAATATTGTTCGACAGAATGCTTTTAACGCAATTAGAAAGATTATATATTGTAATATTTAGGATAGATATTTCAAAATTATAAATTTAAAATAGTATCAAACTATCAAAATTAGGGATCGATTTTATATCTTGAAATAAGATGAAAATTACAAAAGTGAGCAAAATTATTATAATGTCTATAATTTCATTGGTTTACTTTCTAAAAGTGAATCAGTGTATTATTATTACACTGATTTCAGTACTACACTTATAATTAATGTAATCCTCGATGAATATTTACTGCTTTTCAGTAATAACACACTGATTCACTTTTAGAGATTATGATTTCTGCAGATTAAAATGCATTTCAAAGTCAGTGATCTATTTTTAGAGAATAGTAAATTTGCTCTTTTGTAATTTTCACCTTATTTCAAAATACACAATCGATCCTCTGGTCTTCAACGAATTGCTGAAGATTTTTTCCGACGATAATTTTCAGTACAAACCAACCAATCCGTCATAATTTTATTCGCTAAGGGCGCTGCGTGGCTATCGAGCACGCACAAAATGATTCATGAATTTTTCCTCTCTTTGCTCCTTACCAGAGTGCGTATATACAGGCATGGACGCGACAGGTAATTTGCATTAAGTTAATTGAACCCACGACCGGGTACCCTTTTTTACAAGACAATGCACTTACACCGGTTTCTTGCGACGATCGACGGTGCGCGCTAACCGGCCGCATACGAGTAAACGGCGTTCTCTCGCAGGAACGTTAAATGTGTTTCCCTCGAAGAGACAAATGCGGCTGGCGAATTATGAACTCGCATAGTCGGGCCGCCGTCGACGTGCCGGTAATTAATTTCGAGCGTCCTTTCACATTATCCTTCGTTTTGCGCGCGACGCACTGCGCTGCGCGGATCGGCTCGGGATCCGCAACAGGAATGCGATAAATGTGAAAAATTGCGCCACTCTTGTAATGTATCACGGCCACTACTAGTTCATAGCCCGCAAAGCGGCCGTCGTCAACATTATCAACTCGCGCCGCTAGTTCTCTCCGGCTTTCAAGAGCGTTGACGCGATAAAGGGAGGTAGACTGCCGGTGACGTTGAGAGGCCGCGATGTCAAGGAGTTCGATTCAGGTTGTAAGTGTTCAGCTCCTTACGTCGAGACACGTTCGAAGAAGTGCCAGGCGATATTTTGAAATTAATCGTCACGATGTGCTCTGTATTAAAGCTAATTTAATCATCATGTTTTGCCAATTCTCCAATTCGTTATCGTTCACCGTCGCGACTTGACTGAAAAAGGATAACAGCGTACTTAGTAGGGGTGATATCGTAGCCGGTCACGTTGAAAAACGATACATTCAGCCGATCTGATTATCGCTATCTGGTATTAAGCGAGTCTATGTATATGTTCTTCGTTCCATGTCGGCGGAGGGAAGCAGGGAGTTGCCTAAAGGGCTGCGCGATCATCGACGTGCGCCGTTAATTCATTTCGCGAAGCAATTTAGATAATCCCTTGGAGGTTGTGTTTCGCTTAATCATGGGGCGGGATCTCTCCTGACCGTGGAACGACCGAGAGGGTGCATATGCTTCGCCGCCGGGTTGTGTGGCCAACGTGCGCGCGTGCCGGATTCATTCAGCACCCCTGCACCATCCCTGTCTCGAAACACGATGCGTTTCTTACTTTTTCGTTAAGGGGGGGGGGGGGAGAGTGTTTCGAGTGGGCCGTTCGTGTATCGGTCGTTTTTCGTTACGACCCTTCACACGCTCGTCTTATCTTGCCCAAGCCCGCATCCTAGGGAAATCATGCGCAGAACCCGGCAGGCGATTCGTCCCTCCTCCCCCTGAGCACTCGTCTCGCTCGAATTTGCATAAACACAATTAGTTGCTCTCATTGAATTATTCAAAACGGCCGGAACTATCAGCGAGGACAGCAGCCATTATCGTGCCCGTAGTCGAGCCCTTCTCTCGGCGAGGGTTGCCTGTATCGTGCGCTACACGCTGATTTTCACCGAATACGAACTGCGAGATTATGTGACGTTACGTCGACGGTACCCAACGGTACGACTACGATAGCTCGGCTCTGTTAATACTGATCTTGTAGCTTCAACGTCAGGAACGCGTTATAACAACGGTATGATGTTTCATTTTCACAAGATATCTTGCAAGAGATATTAGATGGTAATTTGATATTCTACCTGTAGACGAATTCAAAATTATGATTTCATCTTAGTGTTTTAAAAAAAAAAAACTTCTAGTTTTAAACATTTTTTAACAGTCGACAGTAAAAGCAATACCTTACCATTACTTTTTGTAAAAAGTAATTCGTACTCTCTAAATCTGTATCAGCGGTAATTACTGATATTAGTGCCAAGTATGCCACTGGTAATTAGTAAATTAAATGTGAGATCCCTAATCTTAATCTTTATTACGTGATCTAATTAACTTTGTTTTGTGCTTAAATTTAATGAATATGATATTGGAAAATTGAAATTAACGTGCAAATATCAGTATTTTAGTTATATAATGCTCAAACATTCTTCCTTTTTTAGTTGAATTTCACTGATTATCAGTGCCAAGTATGCCACTGGGTAATTAGTGATTATCCACTGATTCAGATTTAGAGAACATTAATTGCAAAAGTCAATAGCAAAGCTTAAAACTGTAAGCCAGTTTTATAGAATGCTTTTCTTTATCTATAAATTTATATCTAACAAATTTTCGATAATTCTTTAAATTAATTTTTTTTATTCTTTAATATACGCTTCTCTTTAGGAAATTAGATTGTAATTCATAAACATAGATTTTATTTAAAATGTTTAAACATTGTTTTTAAACATTAGTCATTGTTAAGAGTACATTCCAATATACATTCCACCGTCAATATTAAAAATTTATAATTTACATTACATATACCATACAGATTTCTTGCAGACAGTGAGCGAAATACAGTTTAAGAAATGAGTACAAAATATTTTTCGATATTCAAATTTCTATTATTTCTAACTAATTTAAATTAATTTGATTTATTGAATAATTATAAGGATAAAAAGGGATTAAAATATCGATACAGAAACGGCTGAATTCGTTATCATTACTGTAAAAGTATAACGATGTTATCGTTATAGAAAAAAAAAAAGATTATTAGCGAAATAAGTAACAAAAATGGAATTAGAAGTAACGCGTTGCTTCCTATATGCTATTGTTACTTCAAATTGCACAGTGCATTTCATTATGTATATCTCTTTTAACGTGGACTGCGCCAGTCAGTTGCTAATCGCATCAGGCTTTCTGTACGCCATTTTGCCGTAGTGTGCACAAATATTTTTCATATAAGCATTCACCAGTTCGATTCTTCGTGGTTAAGCATTACTTACGGTTAGAATCCATTAATTTCGAACGACTCTCGTGCCGAACGATAATACCGCGACAGGTGGAGCTATTCACGAGGCACGTCTGCGAGAGATTACGTGAATGAAAATGGAAAATGATGCTGTGTCACGGGGTGAAGTATCCCTATCAAGTAGCCATTTACGACCACCCTGACCGAAAATCTATCGACTGGAGGAGATCGACTCTGGGTTTTTAAATTGCTTAACACATTTTAACACACATACACAGGAATGCACAAAGGATAGCATTGTGCATGACTTAATTGAAACAGAATGTGTACGTTGTGCACGGTTTTGGATGAAGTTAGATTAAATGTAGCTTTTTCCGTTTATGTTGAATAAAAAAAAAAATTGCGGCCATCCAGTGTCCTTCAATCTCATTTAGAGTCACCGCAATTAGTAAAACTTGTAATTGTCACCAGAACACACAAGTCTATACTCATCCGACTAATAGCTCTCGGACTGAGTACGGACGTGTAGTGTTGTGTTAACGATTACAGCAATTGGAACGCAACTTGTGTCGTCGTGTGCACGAAAATATCTACTGATTTTGTAATTGGAAAGCATCCTGTGGTCGGTATTCATAATTCTTACTTTAAGACCGTTTTAAATAATGTCTTAAAATGCTAATGTAGTTCTATGGTTGGTATTCATGGTCGGTTTTTATTTTAAGATTATTTTAAATAATATCTTAAAATGTGCTAATGCGAACTTTCTAATTGATTTGTGGCATCTTAAGACTGTACTTAGAATAGTCTAAAATCTGGGCTATCTATAACACAATAAGCTATTGTATTATCTAAGCTTTAAGTCTTAAGTCGTAAGAAATTTAATCACAGTCGAATGTAAGAAGAATAATCGACTATGATTGATCAATTTTTTACAACGTAAGGAAGATAAAGCTCAGATAATAGTTATTACAGAAAGTTCATTAAATATAAAAATTGACTATAAATATCGACTATCCATACAGCGAGAATTTCTCTGAAAGGGGCGTGTTTCGAGATGATCGTGTGAAATTTAATCGCCTCGTCGCCATGTCGACAATAGTTGCTTTCGACGTTGGCAATTCAGGAGTGGATTGCGAGGGGATTTCGTATCCCTTCACATCTCTCTCTTTCCCTGTTACGATCGTGTATCGTGACCGTGAATAATGATGACGAATGATGATGCGCGGCCTGTGCGCTCACCGAAGGTTTATTCGGATCGGTCCTCTGAAGCGCGACGAACGAACGCAATTTTGACCTCAAAATGGCTCGCCAAATATATACTGAGGATTTATGCTTAATCATGTTTTCTTTTGCTCCGCTGTAAATTTCCAACGGGTAAACAGATGTTTTAATTTTTCTTTCCGTTGTTGCCGGAGAGATAAAATAATTTTTGCGTTTTCCGCTGTCCGAGTCACATGTAATTCTGTTAATGGATCACGCGGTATCCGTACGGATGCGTTGCATTAAGCGTTGTTACGTTGTTGTATAAATAAAACGGAAAACATAGAAGTCGGCTTCGGATGCGCGGCGTATCAGATGATACGTTGCAGTCGGTACGTTTACGAAGGGTGAGAGACACTTGTTCGGCTTACGCATTTATCCGTAATGAAATTTTCCGTTCGTGCGACAGGGGCGGATGCTGCTGCAAGTGCAACCTTAGAAGGATACTGACAGATGGAGGAGCCCGCCACGCGGACACCTCACGCGTCGCGAAATAGAAAAAACACGAAGGGAGAGCGTTACCCCGCATAAGGGAGCAGAGCCCGGCATCCAACGGATCTACGTCCCGCAGCGGGTAACTTTAACCGCCCTTCCAAATATTATTCCTCGGCAATCAAGAGTTCTTTAAAACCTCTTTTTTTTCTCTCTCTGTCTCTCTTTTCCTCCGGACCGTGCCACACTCGGCCGACACTCGGTGACACTGACGAAACGCCACCTTTGAATATTTTCGTAACCCTTGGCGAATACCGTGAATACGTCCGGTCGTGTTTTGACAGAAAATAAGCGCGAAAATTGAACGCGCCCGCGAGAGAAATTGGAATCACCCTCCCCGAGGAATATTTTTCTAACAATTCATGGTTCTCTCTCTCTCTCTCTCCGTCACTCGGAGAAACGGCGACGTGAGCAGGAAAACGGAGAGAGCGGGATAGTAACTCTTGCTCAGTGAAAGATGATATATACCATTAGTCGAGTGGGGAGCGTTAATTGCGATACGACATGTATCGGTTGTCGGGAGATCGTCGTATTGTGAGACGCGATATACAAGTCGATATTAAATCACGTATACTGAGCTGGCGGTTTATCGAGGCTCCCCGTAAGGACGTTTCGCATAGTATTTTCATGACGATTGAATTATTCGGTCCATCCTGCAGACTCCCGCTGTCCCTAAAAACAACCTAATTGCTACTGGGGAAAATCTCGAAGGACATTACGCTCGTCCACCTGAGCGACAGGTGTGTCGGAAAGAGAGCCCGAGAAAGACAGGGATTTAATATTTCACTTATAGTATCTCGTCTCCAATCTGGCAGCGACAGCTCTGTAACTTGGAAATGAAAATGCACGTGGGTCTACCATCCCCTTCCCCTCTCCCTTTTACGGCCCACCCTTGACGGACGGCCCTTATAAATATTCAGAACGGAATGCGAAATAACGTGACACGCGAGACTAGAGGCATTTCTTATCGTCTCGCGACCGAAACGACGTGGCACTCGCGGTGCGTACACACCCTGCGTTTTATCTCACGCATTTCCGCCTTGTATTGACCCGCCTGGCTCGTCCTCGTGTTCTCGCAATCACGAGATTGTTTCACTTTCCGGGTGCAGCCAGCCTGCACGTTTTCGGATGCGCTTATTAAGTCGGCCGTGACCGTACGAAGGCCGGGTTCCTCGGCAAAAAATGAGTCTCCTGTTGCGCGTTAGGAATAATTTTACCTCGCGCGAACGCATCGTGCATCACGAGAGATAGGAAACGCGAACGAGTCCACGTATTATCTTCATTTTATCCGCTACAACGGACATTCATCGCATTACGGGGTGCACACGCCATCGCTATTGGCTCGCGTATGAAAAATGAGTCTCTTGCCGCTCGTGCGAAATAATTTCATTCACATGCAGGCATCGCTTCTGCGGATTTCGTAATAATAACGCGCGTTACGCTTAAACGAATAATGCTCGTGCGACTCGCCGAGCTGTTCTCGATGCGATATAAAACATTTACTTTGCCGATGATTTGCTTTCATGAACTTTTAATATTTCCGAGGCAGATGTGAAGTAACGTTATATATTATACAATATTATAACATTGTTTTTCCTCAAAATTTTCATTTATTTCTGATTTAATCTGTTGCGGTGCGGGAATATGTTTATATTAATAATTCACTAGTTTACAAGTTTTATGTGATAGCGTTAGGCGAATATTTTGAAGAATTCACGTGGAAGGTGCTGTGTATAACTTTCAAGAGTATAGTAAAATATGAATTTCTCGAGGTTCCATCAGAAAAGACAGGACGTACTTGAGACGAAACTGCATACGTGCATCTTCGGAAAGTGCACATCAGAGCGCAAAGTGCTGGAACACTTACGGTGGAAGTGTCACGTTGTTCCATATTCCCTGTCGAAAGTCGAAACGTAATGACGCGTTTGCGATATCGAAGACCCTCGTATACCCTCGTGCCTCGAACGATCGACAATCGGCCGTTTGTACCATCAACCGAAGAAACAAGTTCGACAAGTTGGAGACTCCGATTGACGAGAAGTGTCTTTTTCCTTCCGATACCGTACGTTCTCTACCGCTCTCTACTAGCTTCCGTGCTGTTTTCGTTCTACTTGTATTTGCCTGGGGTTTACACCGTGCATCGTGGTGGATTCGACATCGCATCGCGGCGGTGCCGGGCTGAGAAACGTCGCACGGCGTCATCGCCATCCTGCGGACACAGGCCTCGCAGGCCTCGCAGGACCACGGATACCCTGTCAGCAATAATAACCGACGATGAAATAGCGGGTCGCGGATGCGCCCGCGGGAAATGCAATTCCGTAACGCGTCTCGCGGGGTAGCCGCGGGAACGCGCGCGGCCGGTTATGTGCTTTAAACCGTTTTACTGGCCTGATGCGAATTCACGGCAGCAAACACCGGATCGGTGCGGATTCATCGAACCGCTCATTTTTCATCGATCCATTGAAATCGATTTGATCGGATGCAGAGAAAAGCGGGCGTTTCTACGGCATACTGGGTGAATTAAAAATTCTTCGCGTTTTCGCGCTGTTGCCTGCGACCGGGCAATATGAGAGCAATAGAACGGAGGGTAGGATAAAAACGTACATCGATTTATTTATTTTCCCAAATACAAAGCTCGTTTTTGAAACATAGTGGATGGAAATCTAAATGAATTAAAAAAAAAAGTATCATCGACCGCAAATATCGTGGATGAGAAGTTAATTTATTTTATCAAGATATCGCATTTTATTAAACTTAATAAATGGAGCTAAAATAATTGTTGAAACATATATAATGCTGCAGAGCTAAATTCAATCGTATTCGCGAAATATATTGTTATATTAATATGAGACTTATCATTAATATTGGAATCACAAATTACAATGATTAAAGCAGTACGTATATATAATGCAGAGAATTATTTCTGCATTCCCTTTGGCAGATGCCTGATGCTCCAGCCGACAGGGACGCTGGCTGGACCTTCCTTTTTGAAATAAATATTAATTGGAATTCCTCGAGCTTCATAAATGTAGATACGGGACTGTACTTTCTGACTTGATAATGATAGGATAGGTCTGAAATACTAATTTTTTCATCTATTCCCTTTGCGCTCCGAGACGTCGCTGCTGTAATCAAAGCGCTTATTCTAATTACGTTTCATGTGCAGCGAAATAATTACCTTGCAGCTTGTTATTTTCTGAAGTTTCTTGTTCGTTCGTTATCGTTCGATATCGTAATATAATATATATACATTTGTTGCCGATGATGACAAGGTTCCAGTAAGTTTCCTTCTAATTGTCCTGTGCTAGCTTTCCGATTCCAGCGCAGTAGTTCGTCCCTGCGATAGCGGGGATAATTTCCCTCTCGTAATTACTTCGGGAAATATTCGCTTGTAAGTATAGCTGCTTACATTATCGCGATACTGGCTAACGATAATGCCTCACGTGTCGCGCGCGATACATGGCGACCGCGTAAATATGGGGCACGTAATAAATTTAGCGAGAATCATTACGCATAATTATACTGCTTCATATTTTTGCAATCCTTTTATCGCCGTGCGGTAATCACGGTTTTACGGTCGACATAATTTTTGTGTTGCGTGTTTAGTGGTGAAATCGAGAGGAAGAAAGGCGATTTTGCAGCGGAGATCTTTCGCTGCAAGTAATATAGCGTAGCTGGTCACTGTAATAGCGTGATAAGAGACGCAGGTCGTAACGGAATAATATGTCAGCGTCTTGTAGGCTCGTTCGGTACGAGGAGAAACCGAGCGTAATATCGTATTAAGACCAAAAATTAAACTTTTCTCCGATATGGCGGGGCACGATTTCCAGCTAAAGTACCAAGAAGTCCGCCGATTGCTCCAGGAAGCAGCAATGTTTCTCCCACGGCGACAAGAGCCGGAACAATATCGACAGTCGTAATCGAACGACCGTAGGTGCTCTCGAAGCTGCGGTGATAAAACGTCGGTAGCCGTGGCACGGCGTCGCGTCCATTAAAACCAGCACGGGGCTATTTGTACGGGTTAGGCCCTCAGTGAAATTTATTTTCAATCCCGACCGGGTATCTTTCTTTCTGCGAGGGTGGCCCGGCTAACCTGGCATGAATATACTGCACCCGCGGGCTACGACGCTACGGTACGGCACTGTGCGGATTCGCCTTCGTGTACCTTCGGGGCGGCAAGACAAATGTTGGCGCTACAAACAGAAAAGTATCAAGATATACTTCCGGTCGTCGAGTGTCTCGACGCCCGAATATCTCATATATCCGTTATATTTGGTCAGAGCAATTTCAGAAATTTCCTATAGGACAACCATGTATGTACACGATACTGTATTTGATATTTAGGTTTGCCTCCTATGTAGATGATATTTTGTATTGTATGCTGCACTGTTTTATTTTTCCCTCTTTTTCCCTCTACATCTTTATATATATTTCTATGCAAAGAAAAATTTTGTTGAATAATTTTTACCAGTAAAAATACTCTGGTTATTTTTGCCAAACTTATGACTAACTTTATCTGTCTGAAAGTAAAAAAAAAACCGGAGGTGTAAAGTAAAATGTAGATACATTTACAGTAAATCCATTCAAGTGATTTACTTTACAATAAAGTAAATCATACTATACTTTTAAAGTGTAAGCATGAATAACTCTTCAGACTTTATATACACTTGTATTTTTTTAGTAAAGTAAATTTGGTCAGCACAAAAAATATTCGTCGATAAAATAAAGTCTATTGAAGTGTATGGTAATTTATAGATTTATTTTACGAAATGTAAAAAGTTACAATATGGCTCTCTTCCTATACGACCATCATTCATTTATCAGAAAAGTAAATTTTATACAAGTGGATGCTTGTCTCTATATGGACCCGCCAATAAAATTTACTAGAATTCTAGTGCATATTACTTTACATTTTTCTCCGTATACTGTTTTTACAATTTGTACATTTTAATTGTATTCTCTCATAATTTTCTATTCCATTCTATTTCCGTACCCGGGTATGACCGCCATAATAATCCCTTTGAATGATTTGTTTATCTGATATATTAGGTGTTGGAATTAATTCGTAGCGTTTTTAATGAAAGAATGTTATTTATTTCACATGAGCATTAAAAAATACATTAATGAAAGTACTTCCCATCACTTGTAAAACGCTACGAATTAATTCCAACACCTAATATATATATAATATATATGTATAAGTATTATAATATATATAAAAAGATTTGTGTTTTGGATAACAGTTAGATTGTACGGGAATTAAATAGCAGGCGAGAATAATTTTTAATCAGGCGTGTCACTTTCGCACGCCACGTCGTCTGGGGCAACTTCGAACTACGTCGCGTGAGTTTCCATTTGACGCGGCAGCGACACACGCAACGCGCATACATTCCCGGATCTATCAGCGGCTAGATGAAGGATCGTTTACATAAATTTCAGATTCTCGCATAAGCGGATATTAGACGGGTGTGCGCCTGGACGTGGAGGACGTGCCTGTCGTCGTCGACGGGCGACTCGATACAGTGACCTGGTGTAGATTTCACGAGGGTAGGTGCCCCCCGTCAGGAGGTGCCCCAGGTTGCGCGCTATCATATCCGGGAATTCGGGTGTACTTTTTTTTTCTTTACGGGCGCCTCGTGACGTTATCGTGCGATCTATGAAACATTGATAGTCTGGCAGTCATGGGGAGGGGGGAGGGAGGGGAGAGAAATGGGGACAGAAAGGGGGCCAGAGGGTTTTCACGCTTGCATACGGAACGCCCATGTATCATTGTTCGCGCCTCATCCCCCGTCGCGTAGGAGAGCTATCTACGTACGGGCTTGCACGCGCGCGTTCATGTATACGTACGCACGAACGTGTTAGCGCATAAATCGAACTTTTGCATTTCCGTCGTCGACATCACCGCGTCCCCGACCCCTTGCCGACGCCCTCATTGGCGGGCGTCGCGTGCTACGAACAGGAAACATTTGGTGGCCTGCCATAGCTGTTCGTTTTCCTTTCTCTGTCTTTCTCTCTCTCTCTCTCTCTCTCTCTCTCTCTCTCTCTCTCTCTCCCTTTTTTGTTTTATTTTTTGGTTTGTCGCGTATAGCGAATTTATGCTATAATACCCAGTCGCGATTGTAATCCGCACCCGGCTAAATATGGCCGCGATAATAATCCCTTTGCAATGGCGAATAGTGGATGAGTGAAATTGTGTGCATCAGGGTAAAGCGGCTTGCGCTGGATTCGATGATTTATGGAAGTCGCTATAACAGGTACCACGTCAAAGATAACGAGATGTTACCATTTACTATGTTTTTGCGGAAATTATCTCCGATTGCATCAACTAGTTTCGTGATGACAGGTTCCTTTGGGAATTCATAGGATTTCCTGTTACAACGAGCTCTTGAGAGCAGCGAAATAAATTTTTCGCTAATGTATTATCATCCCTCTAGCCGGAGATAAGCTTGAATTTCCGCTACGATCGATTAAATACTCATATAATAGTAGAGAACGAGCTGACATAATATCTTCTCGTAGATATTTCCAAAGCAATCGTTTCATTTTCTATTTAATCGTTTGGCAGTACGTGCCTGAAGGATAATGCAGTATTCGTTTTTTGGTACTGGATTATTAATGTAAGTGCTGAGGTTAATTGAATTTCGAATTCAGACGAAGTTAATTTGGTCAGAATCCGGGCATTGCTGGAAGAATTTGACCCCTTCGAATTGGCGCTACCTTTTGGCGGGTCAGGAAGCCGAGAGCTTGCGAGCTGCGAGCTTTTCTCGGTCGCTCTGGCGAAATTAATATTTAATTTTCTATCCCTCATCCGCCACGGAAGTTCCTACGGCTCTCTTGGCTTATACGCCAACGCGGTCGTGGTTTTATTGCCCTCGTGGCCGGGCTTACACGGTGCTCCATTGTTTCGCGGCTGTATTATATTGCCACTCGAAACACGGTGCTTTCTTCCTCCCGCTTTTCTCTCTCCCTTTTTCCTCAGATCTTGCCTATTGCCGCCCTCTCGTTCTCGCCTTCGACCCTTTGATTGCGCCAACGACTCACGTACGCTTGAACGCCGCACGGTCACTTCCAACTGCTGGGCGTGCCGACATAGCGAATTAACAACTGAGAAACCAATAACCCAGAGACTCCCAGTAGCTACGTAGCCGGCTTCCAGAGATTCTATGAAATTTTCACTACACGTGTCGTACGCGGCTCGGCGTGGTACAGCATGACGCGGCGTATAAACCCAGTGCGTTTTAATTATGGAAAATAATTTACGTATTTCGCGCCGAATGCGACGACTCGCGCAGTTGGGAGAAATTAATTATGACGCGCGAATAACGATAGTACCGATGACACCCCAAATTGTCGGGCATCGCCTGATGCGTTCGCACAGTTGTCACATCACGTCGATAAACTCGATGCCGCAGAATTCTCGCGCCAGCACTTATGCTCTATTTTTATTTCGTTTCACTGCAGTCCGCTTGCGGGCTCAATGAAAAACTCAACCTGAAATTATACGATCGAGTAATAACACGTTTCGTGGTGCGAAAACGCGACCGTTCTGGGTCGACCCAAAATTGCCACGTTGTTCCGGGGTTAAACGGAGCATTATTCGTCGGGAATCAGGTGTGTCTCTTTCCGACGCTAGCCAGTGTCATCGTGCCCTGTAATCTGTCTGGCAGACGCCATGTGATGTTTCGACAATTTGGTACCGGCGACAATTGCATACTATGCGCCTATTTGTTTACGCATCTCAAAAGAAAAAGAAAAGAGGATCAGGGGATTGTTACATAAACGTGGGCGGAAACGAATCTGAGCGATGAATAATGACGGAAATCCGCGCTCGAAATTAGATTTCGACGTTTGTGATGGTGATTCAGGCGTTGTCGGTTCTACTCTTTTCTCCGGAGTGAGACACGAGTAACCTGATCATTCTACTCGTTCCTTGCTTCTACCGCCTTCACGACCACCGCCAGCAATGCGACCATCAGTACCATCTTCCACCTCCTCTCTGACGTGGAACCTTGAGGTTACCCACAACTAATACCGGCACTCCAGACCCTCTGCGATGTAACCTCTCATCACCTTTCCATGTCTGGAGCGTCTTGCCCACTCTCTGATTTGATTAGCATAATTGCACTTACCTCGGCCCCGTCGACCGACCGCGAATTTGACGGAGGTATGACTTAGGACGAAAAAGAGGCCGAGTGAGGACGCAATCTGTATCAGAGGAAGGATCAGATACGTAGGATCAGATTGATGGGTCTAGCTGATAATTATTGTTATTATTGTTTTCATGTTTACGGTAATAATAATTAAGATAATTAAATTATTATGTATACTTAAGAGACATGCGAGAAGGTACGCCTTGACTCTTCGAAAATTACAAGTAATTAAGACACCACAAATATCACAAATTTTTATTTATTTTTAAAACTTTTTGACTGATCGAACGTATTATTTGATTTTTCTTCATCATATTGGAAGCACATATTTCTAGTTTTCTGCACGATAATTATAATATTTTTATATCGAATGTGTTACAGTTGTGTAGGTACATACATACATCCGATTTGTTTTCAGGAAAGTACAAAACATTGATGAGCATAACGCGCACGAGGGAAATAATAATAATAGAGAGAAATGTCAGGCCGCTAAAATAGTTTGGAATTTTAATCAACGGCCAGAACGTTTCCGGTTAAAGCGGCTTTCCCGGTCGGCCATGAAATATTTTCTCTTAGGTCGGCACAATAAGTGATACTTTTATTATATGCATTCGCAGGCAGAATGGCGCCGTCCCGTTTATCGATTCGCTGGCAGAGTAAATTAATTATTTCCCTTCGCACGTTTCCCGGTTATAACAGTTAATGACATTTAGTACGATAACTAACGTATTTTCTGCTGTCGTTTGCGCGACACTAAAGCGACACCGTATCGATTTTAATTCTCGTTTTTGCTAATTAACAGTTAGTTTCACGTTTTATCATCGTGATTTTAGCGGGGAACGTATAAAAGATATGTGTTTAGGTATGAATGAAAATTGTTATCGAGGTACAGTTATATCGGATTGCGGTACATGAAATGGATCGATGTTAGATCCATCTTGCAATGAAATTTCCAGTCGGCGTTAAAATTCGGAGGAAAGACGATACGTTGGACAAATTGAATGTTTGCAGCACTCAAAAGATACCCATGGGATGCCATTGTCCGTCTTTGGAAACGGTGCAGCTCGGATATCGCTTGAATGGAAGTCTCCAACGCGACGTCTTCAATTTTTCATTTTTGCGGAACGCTCGTATTCTTCATCGTTTTCTATATTGTTAGCTGTGCAATCGCACAAATGATCGATCGAGAAAAAACGTGCGAAAATGTCACGGCAATGCTGAAAGTATTCGTCTGTATTATTCGGCTCTGGACAAGATACGAACTTAAGAAATTAAAAGGATGATCGATCGTTGCAGTGGCAAACGATATATTTAATATTATTTGAGATAGTTATATCATATACGTGTCCATAAGTTTCATCAAAGTTTTCTCTAATCTTTTAATGTTCTCATTCAAAGTTTATTATATGGTCATATGGCTTGTCAGTAAATTTTTGAAGCCGAAAATGATAAATTGTTTCTTACACGAATTTCAATTTCAATCGACGGTAAGAAAGAGAACAGTGACACACGATAATATTAAATAGTATTAGGTGTTGGAATTAATTCGTAGCGTTTTACAAGTGATGGGAAGTACTTTCATTAATGTATTTTTTAATGCTCATGTGAAATAAATAACATTCTTTCATTAAAAAACGCTACGAATTAATTCCAACACCTAATATAATTTTTTACATATTATTTACATATATTTGTGCCAATTATTACGTTATCAGTACCAGAAATAATAAAAAAAGAAATAATATAGATATTATTTCCTTAAAATTGTAACAAATTTACTGCCATTTCTATTATTAATTTCTATTATTATAAGTATAAATAATTGATAATAATTAATATTTTACATAGATAAAATATAATAATATAAGATAATGTAAGTAAATATATTTATATTTTGTATTGTGTTAGATACATACACAATATAAAAAATTTATTTGATAAATAATTATACAAATGGAAATGTTTTACGGAACTATGTTTCTGACTCGACAATCACTGTAGCAACCCTCGAAGAACGTTGAAGGGTGCTGCCACCCTACGAACGTCCGCTAAACTCCGAAGTTTCTGTAAACGGAGAAGTTTCCTTTTGCCGGAATATTTTGTCGCAAAATGTACCTTACCGCATTTGATATGTAAGCAGTTTTATCTTACCACTTACTCTTTTGATATTCCAACGGTTTCGTCCAAACCAGAAATGTCGAGCAAGCATCGACCTAGTTATTATATCGAGTTATGTTAAATTATTATTAATTATAATTTATAATTTAATCAATAAGTTACTAATGAAATCTGACTACATATATTAACGAACAAATAGCGGCGTTCTAAATTCTGCATTATCTTTCACATATATATTCCTACTCTGTAATAAAATTTCATGTTGAACTTCGACGAAATTCTGGCAACGGCGCTGACCTCGGAATAATTTAGTTGATTCTTGCGACAGTGAAAGTACGCAGTTTTATTGCATACAAGGATTCTGTGGAATATTTCAAACGATAGCATGTGCAGGTGTCTCTTTTAAAAAAACAATAACAATATTTAGCTTAAAACTAGGAGACGCGTGCATTGTCAATGTGGTTTTTCTAAGGGGAGGGGGATGCATGCCATTGCTTATAATTGAAAATCACTGTAATCCAATATTCCTGCCAAGAGGGAGGTGCGACGTAAAGTCGCGCAGATCCCGTTTAAGATTGTGCCACCCCCAATGAGCCGATGAAACCCCTATGTCGACCAATAAGACAGCACCGCGACGGACTTGCAATAACAGGATCGCGACGCTTACGGGACCCTTCACCCTCCGGGACAAACCGCACTGACACCATACATGCCGAAATCCACATATTGTTTCCCTATGGGATCCCGCGTATCCGTACATAGCAAAACGTACACCATAGGTCTTCCTACGTCGCTTTATTACGACCGACAGGGATGTTCGCCGCGACGAGGTATTTACGGCTTAGCCACGCGCCGTTTTCACTATCGTCTTTACGACACGCCGACGAGAAAATAAACGACGATGAAACAGCGCAGTAAAGACGAAAGTTATTAGCGAACGCGAAGACGTTAGCGCACATTCGAGCTAATAATTCGTTCTGTCAGAAAGAAATATAGCAATTTCTTTCGGACGTATCTTCTCGTTGTCTTTTCTGTGTGTCCGCCAGGATTGGGAATATTATTTATTAAAAAATGCGTTACCGTTTCTTGTTACTGATTTTAAAAACGTGTTACCGTTTTTTGTTACTTTGAAAGTAACAATTTATTTTTTTTGTTTTAATAATCAATATTATAACAATCAGTTTTATAACTGATTATTTAACTTGAAATTCTAAAGTAGTAGTTTCTATATAGCAAGCTCTTCTTTATGTTAAATTTATGTAATTTTTCTATAATTCTTTATATTAATATTTTTATTAAGTGAGATAGACCAAGAAATGTTTAAACATAAATACGAAAGAAAAATCTTTCCAAATTTAAAAATGGCATTTTTAGTCAAGCGAACAGAGTCTTGGCGTTTAGTAATAAATTTATATGTGAATATACAAATACAATTTTCAGATTGCACGCCGATTCGATTTGTTAGACTTTAATATTTAGATAATTATGGACTGAAATAATAATCTCACAATTATATAATTATCTATTTAACAATAACGCAATTAGCCTAAAAATCTGAAAATAACTTATCATGAAAAATATCACCTCTCAGAATTTTTTTTGCAATAAGTTATTTAGAGATTTTTAAGATGCTAATTGCATTATTGTTCAATCGACGATTAATTAATTTAATTGTGAGATTATTATTTCAATTCATAATCATGTTTCAAGTCCGATAAATCAATTGGCGAGTAGTCTATAGAACTGAAAATTACATATGGAACTGAAAATTATATTCACATATAAATATTACTAAGCATTCGCTTTGACGAAAATTGCATTCTTCTCTCTTATTATACTAATATTTTTATTTTTTATTTTTAATATAAACTTATCTTCCAAATTGTAATTTACAAACGTAAATTTTATTAAAATTTTAATTATATTATATATTGTTATTAAACGTTAATGTTGTTATTAAAAGCGGATTCCGATATATTCATTGCCAGTACTGAAAATTTATAGTTTACGTTATATACATATTATAAATTTTTTCAGTATTGGCAGTAATTATCGGAATGCAGCCTGCAGTTATAAAGTATAAAATATTTTTTAACATTCAAATTTCTATTTAATAAAAAATATATTAACAGATATAAAGATAATAAGGAATTAAAGTAAGAATAAAAGTAACAGCTGAATTCGTTACCATCATTATAAGAAACGTTACTGTTATCATTACAGACAAAAAAAAAAGATCGTTACCGAAAAAAGTAACGATAATAATAATGATGAAACATTAGAAGTAACTTCCCAATCTTGGACTCACTGCATTCTGCGTGGCTAATATTAAATTTTAATTATAAGATGAAAATGAGAAATCAGTCAGGAAAGAAAAGAAACTTGATTTCTCGTGAAATTTAATATATAATTACAAGAAAAGAATGATATGACGTACGGGCGTTCAGGAAAGAAACAGACAAGAAATGTCAAAATGATATCAAAATCTGTAAAACAGCTTGTAGCATTTTTGATATCTCTTTTATAAAACAATGTAGGAAGTCACGATCTTGAACGCGAAATAACTCATGGCCGACATTTGCCTTGTCCGATGCTCCGATGAAATATTCTCGCGCTGCATTTATTTAACCACACGACTGAACTTCGCGATTCTGCAGAACTGCCAGACTTACGCTCGCCGGGGCTCATATCATCCACTTGACTTCTTGAATACGCTCGCCAGCGACTTGCCTCCTTGCCACGTTTCACTACGGTGTTGCTTGGTTACAAATGCGAACCTCTGTATTATTCGTGGCCCGACGATCCCAAGGGTGACGTGAAGAAAACTTAGTCCGACGCCCAAACAGCCGGTTGTAGACGGCAGGCGGGGATGCGTATCCGAGTGCGAATGATATTTTGTCTTTAAAGTTTTCAGCATAAATCGTCATTCACTCGCGACCGCAGCATAGGATAATGTAGACCATAACGAAAGCCCTATGTACCTATAACGTTCGTTGTCCCATGAAGTCCGCGCGACTTCAGAGAGTCATGAAAGGAGACTCCTTTTTCTTCTTTTCCTTGGATGTCTTCCCGACTGGTCCCTCGTAGGGTAGTTTTCAGCGAGCGGAAGTAGCCCTCTGGGGGAAGCACCCAGCATCTATTTTATAGGACTGAGAAATATCGACGGCATCAATAACGGTTTATCTCGCATACAAATTGCCGCCCTGAGAGGGCCACTGCCTTAAGAAAACACTCGTAATCCATAGGAAGTGAAGCAGGGACGTAGTGACAAGTCGATGGTGCCCGTATCTATCGCCTCCGGGTCTGGTCTGGTCTCTTGGCCGATCTTCGTGCTTATACGAGACGCCCCAGCGATACGACAATGGAAATTAATCTCGCGGCCCTCGGCGTCCCGTGTTCGACTTATCACGCTTCACAGTCACATTGGATCCGTGACTCTTAAATATTCTGGTGATCTTCGCGCGACAGTGATGGACTAGCTGCGTGCAAGATTGTTTTTTTTCACAATAGCTGCGTAAACCACTGAAGATGCAGGTTAAACAACATCCACGTCCCCAGAGATGAGCGTGTTTTCTTAGGAAGCTAAGGTTGCTGACGCGACATCAACGATAAAGTATAGAAAAACGTTAATCTCATATGTAGGTATAAATGAATCGTGTTTTGTTCAAAATTAATTTTATATTTCTGATGTGACAGTTTGCCTTAGTTTTTTTTTCCTTATCTATAATGTATAAATGAAGTCATCCTTATGATGCCGTGCACATTAGTTGCGCTGTCTCTAATAAAAAAAAGCTTTCTAATGGAAGTGAGGTCTTTCCTCCGTTTTTCTTCGACGAAACGTCCCGTTCTTCGTCTATTCACGTTGTCGGACGATCGTGGACGGACGTGGCCTAATGGCGGTGGCGTTGACCGCGATGATGAATGACACGATGGGAGACATTCAACGCGATCCGTCGTTTCAAGAGGTTTTTTGTCACGAAAGCTCGTTACGTTTTGGCACCAGCCTGGACAGCAACTATGTGTTAGGTGCAAGCTCGGTTAATCGCTTTCCAAAACTACGCCGAAAAAGCATTCACCGTCATGGCGGCGGCCGGTTTTTGGTGCCGCTGCGACTGTTGGACGTCGTTAGCTTTTTCTCGTCTCGATATTCAATGACGAATCACTATCGCGATCAGTGACGGTGTCATGCAAATATAAATCCCGGTCATTACGGTCTGCAAAACACATTAATTGAAATCGTAGTTTCGAAATTATTGCGAAATCGATAATGTATCGACGAGGTAGCGTAACGTTTGCGTTAAATGCAGTTTTAATGTGTCTTCCTAACATTCTCGGCATTATCCGATATTTTTTATAACGACGTTTGTACGTATTTGTCGTGATTTCGCACGACGAGCGAGGAACGCAAGTTTTACGTAATATCAACGGCTCGATTATTTCCGCTATCCTGGATTTCTTTCAACAACGTAGGGTCATTCTACTGACTCGAGTTGGATGCTTCGCTAGCGTTTACATCAACGTGAATTCCTGTGTACAAAGCCAACATGAGATAGCCAGGGCGTACCTCTGGCGCTTGTAAACCGAATTACCGGTATTAGTGCTAGCGCACGTTTACAAGCATCTCGCGCTTAGCCGAGGATATTACGGTTGTTCGGAATTACTTGTTTGATTGCCGCGTACGGAGCTGCACCGTACGGCGCCCCGCTGTCGCTAGTACGAGCGACAAGATTAACTCGGTTACTCGAAACTACCCTCGTGGTAGACACTACGGGACCGCGACTTTCCTCCAGATCTCTTCTAGATCCACCTTTTCATTCCTTCTAGCACGTTCGGTAATATTGATATTACCTTCATTGATTTCTGTTCACTTTTTTTTACAAAATTATGCATACTTTCTTTACTATTGTTTCATTGGTCGTTTACAATAATTGATTGCCTGTTTAATATGAATTTTGATATTTTTGTATTTTAATATTATCCAAAATGAGATTTTAAGTATTGTTCATAATTAATCTTATCGTTTTAATTGATTTTTTGTTTCGATATGCCATTTTATTGCCAAAGTATAATTACGAATTTGTTTGGAGTGGATTCCGATCGAAACCGTTTAATTATTTCCTAGATTTCCATTGTGTTATTTTTTTTAAAGGAAAACGGAATAATTTTGATTCGCTCCAAATCCATTTCGAACAGTTTTATAATATATGTCTAGGAAAATTACGAACAGACTGATGTGGTACTGTAATGTGTAGCTTTAATTAGTTAAAATCTGGACGCTGAATAATTTGAGCACAGCTTTATGGGTTCATTGCTTCTGTATACATGTAACTACTATGAAATATTATCAACACGAGTCCATAGAAATGACGGTTTCATAGCGAGAGAATTTAACAATATACGTCGAATACATATGCGTTTTCACTTACTTATACAGACGTGCGATATCATTTGATCTCCCTCGGTACAACATAAATGTGATTGATATATTATTAAGGGCGTCCATTAAAGAAAAGCACCGTGGCTGGATGAAATATGCTGCTTTTCGAGGGGCGAGGGCTTTCCAGCTCGAGCTACTTTCGGAATACGTCGGATGCAATACGAGGAAAGAGGAGCAGGCTCAACGTGGCGGTTCGGCCCCGTAGGGGGTTGAGACAGAATAAGATGGAGAAGAGGAAAATACTCCCGCGTAAATTTAACGTAGAACGAAGGAGGGATGTGCGGCGTGACGAGGTTGCCACGTGGTGCCAATCCCACGGTTTGGGCTCACACAAGTGCAATGTGGAGGTCAGAGGGTTACAGAGCGACCACCTTACCGTCCTCTCTCCGGACGAGGACGTGTCCTCGGTACATCGAGAACAAAACGAGGAAGCTCGTCTTTCGACGAAACACTATCCAACTGTCACTGGAGACGTTTAAATAAACTTAGAGACGACTCTGTTTGATTAGAAAGACTTCTACGCGACGAACAACGGAAAGTTTTGGAGTAGCACGGGAAATTGCGTACGCGACACAGGTTCGTTAAACATAGCAACGCCCTGTAAAATAACTGCTTTACAGGTACAAAAGATAGGAAACTGGAGAAACTTAATCTTACTGGAAAATGTATAATACTTTCCTTTGATTTTAATTGAAAAAAAGCTCTTTGGTTGATAGAAAAAGATTTAATAGATTCACAGAAAAAAAAAGATTAGCTGTCAATTAAAAATTAAACGAAACAAATTAAAAAAAAATTAATAATAATAAGTAGCTAATTCAGTAGCATTATATGGACAGTTAACGTCGTGTCTGCGAGGTTTAAATTATCATTGTAACAAACAAGCATTTTGCTATTGTGTCGATGTATTGATCATTGCAATAAACGTTTTCTGTGTAGCAGACAATTTAGTAGCAAGTACAGTTTCAACAAACTATATTTAGCTATGATAGAAATTTTTTTTTCGCACGGATATATTCGATAACTGTGACAACTAACTTTATGTTGCTAAATAAATTGATCTGTAATAGACATGCATATTTTGTTATCACGTTTCTTATATTAGCTACAGCAACAAATCTTCTGCACGTATTAGCAAATTTCATAGCTATAGTAGCTAATGCAATTTCAGCTAATCAGAATTAGCTATAGCCAGAAATATTTTTTTCCATATTTATGGAATATGTATATTTTATCTGTATATTTACATTTGCGGTAAATAAAATCATGATAAGGATATAATAATAAAAATGCAACAGCCGGGGACAACGACTAAACGTCAATATCGGAGGCTGTAATGTCAAGGTGAACTTTAAAAGACGTCTAGCCTGCACAGACGAGTGTACCCAGCGGTAACATTTCGGAACCGAAATTTAATATCTTTGGAAAGTCGCAGGGAAACGCATCGAAACGAACGATTCCGGCCATGTTGAACAGTTTAATATCTAGGGGTCCCACCGGAGGCGATTTCCCTCGCGGTGGGTGAAAGTATTCGGAGGAGTCACTCGCGTTCGTTCGCTCGAACGAGTTTATACGCTTTCTTCTCTCTTCCCTCTAATCTTCATGGTTCTCGTGCAGTCTGCGGAAAGTGAATTCGATAGACAAAATGAACTCTGCAAAGATCTTGAGCCGTATCAGCGCTTGTTTACCAAACGACAAAGCGTCTTTCATATTTCGATCTATGCTTGCATCAAAAATTATCTATTGAAGCAGCAACGAAGCGTTTGCGCAGTCAATACGATGGAATTACCATGAAGAAGCACATGTGATACTTTCCACAGATAAATTTAGTTTTCGTCCCTCGATCACGAGAAGACCATCGCTTTTCACGGGCAGTCTATCTTTCACTGTGATAAATGGCACTCGATATCGCTGTATTGCGGAGGGTACTTCACCACCAATTTTCGCGATACTTCAGCATCCTACCACCTGCGAAATGTACGAGCATGTCGAAACACGGTGGTCGCTTGCGTTGGGAGTTTAAATATTCCGCGACGCTCGTCGCGATGAAACCCATTCGAAGAAGCTTTTGCAAAAGAGATCGAGTTAGACGGAATAAGGATGAAACGAGGAAAGAGAAGACGAAAGGACCCTCGGCCTGTGTCGACTTAATGGAACGGAATTGAAATCATTTGCCTGGCGACAGGCACGTCGTCGTCGTCGTCGTCGTCGTCGTCGCCGCCGGTTCCTGAGCTTGGCAGTCCAGTCGCCAACGACACGCGTGTCTCCCTTTTCTCGTCCGTCCATATAATTGAAATTCTCGAAAGAAAAAGGGACGCAACAGTGGTGGCGCGACGGGACGGTCGGTATAATAGGAGAAAAAGAGAAGACTCGTGAGACGGATAGCACTACTAATGGAGCTCTGGTTAAGCGTCGGTTCGAGCTACAACGTTCATTACATTTATCTCCCTGGGTCTGCGGTCCTCCCCGAATACCGGCCGGAGGGTCCTCCCCCAGCTGAACATAAGGCCGTTAAACGATTTAATTCAATTCGCGCGGCCGAGCGCGGAGCAGGGAGCAAGCGGCTTCATCGAATTTAACGCCTCCACTGGTTCTGCGCTTTGGAAATCGCCTGCGCGGATTACCTTGCCTCAGCGTTTTAACGCATCGCGTGCTATTCGCTTTCCCCGGATTTTATCGGCTCGCCCCCGATCGCGTTCGATAACATGGTGCAGCCGAGGTGTACGACCAATTTGCCGTGGCAACACGCATCTCGTAATTTCACCTGATCGAATACATACATGAAATAAGCTGTTCAAATCTGAATTGAATTCGAAGAGCCAAAATCGTGTTTTGAGAAAAAAGCAGATATGCGTGTACCGAGGAAATTAGTTAAGACATTATTCATTATTTTGTTACATATATTTCACACTTTTTTGTGTAAAAAAAATATAAATATGATAATATAAAAATAAATTCCCTGATATAAAAATATAATTATAATAAATTCGGCAAATAGGGAATTAGCGCTGTAATATGTGTGCGAGCTTAATCTTATATAATATCTCAACGCTTATTTTATCACATCGAATCATCTGTATTGAGGTTAAAAAGTTAGAAACATGTATACAAATTAATAATTAAATATGATATATACAATTTAATAATATTGAAATTGATCGCGCATGTATTACAGCGCTAATTCCCTATTTGCCGAATTTATTATAATTATATATAAATATGATATTTTATGTTCTGTAGATTTAAGAATAAAAATAAAACTCAAAGAGATCATGTAAATTGATTGAATATTATTGCTATGTTATTATTGTCTATATAATAATATATTGTAATACAATATTATAATATAATAATATATTATTCAATTTTACAATCAATTTTACAATCAATTTACATGATCTCTCTGAGTTCTATTTTTCTTGGCTTACCATTATTCGACTATTAGTCGAGTCATGTTTTAAATTTTAATGGATATTATATAATTCTAATTCTCTATATTCTATAGCTATTTTAATAATTCAGCATTTAATAGATGTAACTGAACTCTGCCTTGTGGCGGAGCTTAACACGCGGTCGGAGCTATATTTCGAAAGTAGTTGGCAAGTCGCTTTACAATTATTGCGTACCCTAATGCCAACCTTGACGACTGGCGGATGGGTAGCGGGTTATGTACGTGGCAATGGAGCACGGGATGAAGTTAAAGAGAGGATGGGTAGGTAAAGCAACGTCTTCACGGCACTCTCTTGAAGAGTGAAGAACAATGCGAACTTTGGGATAACTTCGAGTAGCGCGGGAATCAACATGAAAGGGGAAGTTTCTATCTCTAATTGGTATTTAGGAGATCCGAAACAGAGCTAAGTTCGAGTCGACCTCGCGTACTTGTGCGTGTATAATCCATGTAGACATTCGCGTGTGCGTGCAGATTTAAACGTTTTCTCCCCATCCATTCTAGGGATAAAAGGTGTGTTCTTCTGGCTTTCAGTCAGTCAGCTACTTGATGTTTATCATTTGATTCGCGGGTCGACAGAGGATTAAATTATGTACGCTGTCGATGTGCCTTAAAAATCTGTTCTAACTTTCGCGAAACAAAAGGTAGGAGAAGTAGATAAGTGGGGAGATAGAACGCGTACGCGACTTCCACTCGAAATCCGGGGGGATTTCACCGTAGGAGTTAGTAGGCGAAAAGTACGGGTAGATTGTGCGAAGAGACGTATATCTCAAAGGAGCGCCTTGTGTCATCGACTCGTCACGACAGTTAATGCACGTGCACGCGTGTATTTGCCGAACGTGTCTGTGAAAGAAACGATTCCATTATTCACGAAGCCTTTGTAAGAGATCAAGATCTCTCACATGTTTCAACGATCCCTTCTTTACAAAGAAAAGATCTACGAGAGTCATTGCGCATAAATAATATTATTTAGATAAACACACCTAGTTCCAAGGGGGATGTCTTTGAACTTTTTGAACGCAAATTTTGCTGTAATGCGATATTATCGATCGCTGGATTGTCATTATCTTTGTCCACGTTAATGTTATACAATGTGTACGATCATTTATGTGCATGCTATATATAACGTGTAATATATAATATTTTCAATTAGTATTATAACTTTATTAATTTGAAATTATCGAAAAAGAAATATCATCGGAGATGATATTTATTAGCAAAAGTTAAATCAGTATTATACGTAACAAGAAACGATAGATTCGTTAGATGGCAGCAGATACTAAAGCGACTCACAACCAGTTTTACGCTAATTATCCGTTTTAAACAACCTGCTTCTGGATTCACAAGGGTAAGTATTTAAGGGTGACCGGTTTGCGACTATTCCGCACAGATGGCGCCAGGTTGTTTTTACCCCTTGCGCGTAACTACCCCCAGAGGCAACAACAAGTAGAGAGCAAATAAGCGAGTATCAAATATCCAAAGAGAGAAAAAAATAAATCATCGTAGAAGAATTATTTTTCTCAAATAATTAAGAAATTAATTTTAATTATAGTTTATACATAGAGACGCAAAGTGTAAAAATAATAATTATTTAATTTAAAAATAATTTATCGGATAATTAAGGCTTCATTAAAATCTTTAATCATTATCATTATTCTTTTTCTACGATATTCATTAATAGAATATTTTTATATCGTTGGCACTTAATTAACGTAATTAGAAGTCTAAAATTATTATCGATAGTCTTTTACTACAACGATTTAAAGCGATTTTTATTGTTGATATTTATATTTAATGTATAATTATATTATTTGAATAGATATATATACACACACACACACACACACACACATGTTTTAGGGTAACTCATGAAAATAATATTAGTGTAATCCATGATTTAAAAAAAATTTCAAAAATGAGAAATAGTCGGTCCACAATCGTTAGTGGTCAATGAAGGACCACTTTTTTCGGCACGTGTTAGCACCCTCGAAATGAGCTTCAGCCTCTTACGTATGTTGTTCGATGAAAAGAAATAAAGAAGCGAGGCAGTCGTCGATGGACCCCACAGGGGTCGATCGACTGCCATTAATGGACGAGCAATGAAAGGACGTGGATGAGGACTCTAGCGGTAAACGTATAACGCAGTCTTTTGTGCGAACACAACGAGAAAACACGGAAAAGAAACGAGTTCTTGCGATCAACTTAAGGATTGAGCGCAAAACTGCTTGACCACTTCTTTTTCTTTTTCTGTGATCTTTTTTTCTCCATTTTTATTCTCGAAAAGACACATCCTCGAATTTAAATAAAATTCATTAATATCTAAATATTATAATTAGATTTTATTAAAAAAAAAATATATTTCGATACAAAATTTACTATCTTTAAATAACATTCAAAAAAATTAATTTTGAAACAATTTTGATAAAAAATATATATATAAAATAACATTTTTTTAAATGTTACAAATATATAAATTCAAAAATAAATAATTATTGTTCGATATATACATATATATCGCAAATATTTATTTAGTTTGAAAAATTCATGTGAAGTTTTGTATAAATGATGAAGTAGAAATCGATTGAATAACCATCTTACATCACAGCGGTTTAAATTTGTCCCGTCCCGAGATAAGATTTGGGATTCGGTCTATTCGTCACCAGTATCTTCAACCATTGCTTCCCCGTTCACTTTTCCCTTCGTCCCCTTTTCTCTTTCTTTTCGCTTCCTTCTCATTCCGAAACCCGAAGCTCTATTAGCAGTTTCTTAAAGCGGTCCCAAATGGCATTCCTATTGATGCTAGCTGTAGGGTGTACCTTAACGCTCGGGGGAGAAAAGAGCGCCATTCTAAGGCAAGAGAGAAGTTTATGGACTGCGCAATGGCTACTGCATTCTGTTCGGAACGGACATTGGGACTCCAAGATCCCCTTTTATATCGTTTCCATTTCTCTAGCCTCCTCTTCGACTCTTACTCCCAGCAATTTCTGTATCGCGATTTTAACATGCGTCATCGTGTCTTACACCGATGATTATTAAGCTAAATTCCAATCTAATTGTAAGTAGATCAATTGAGAATTTTTATCTGAATAAAAATAGTTTATTTATTATTGTAGGATTTTCGAAACATTTATCGTTTCCTACTTCTTTTTTTTCTTGTAATTCTTAGGGATGTTTTAATATAAACCGATATGATGTTTGCTCACAGCATATAAATAATTTATTACTTCATCAATATTCAATAATAATATTTTATTATTTATGTATATTGCTATAACGCAAAAGTATTTGCTAATTTTTATAAAAGAAAGTCTATCATAATGTTTTGCAATAAATAGAATTTAAAGATTTATGACATATCTAAACGGATAACATCGCAAACGTACATAAAATTAATTTCAATTTTCTCGTAGAAAGATATTTAAGGATGTATATGAAATTTTGAATAGTATATGAAAAAAAAGAAATTGACGTAAATATCTATTATGTGTTTATCACCGAACTTTTATATTGATTGATTTCTTTACGTACTTGCGTGGTATAAAGATATAGGTACACTTCATGTATTTTGATCTTCGCTAAGAAACTCCGCCGACTGAAAGGATTGGACGATTTTCCACTCATTCGCCACCTTGTTAACTTTCATCGACAACCTTTATGTATATAACTATTTCAAGCTTCTTTCTTGATGTATCTTCTATTTACCATTGTAATTCAATTAGTTGCAATCGCGACAGATGCGAAAGTTTCGGGCATATCGCTGTCTCATTCAACACAGGTATCTTAGGAGAAAAAAATAATATTGTCATTTCATCCACCAGTCGTCTCACGTCGGCTGTTAGCGACGAGCGCGGCTCCTCGCTCGGAAAGAAGAGCGCAAATTGGATTATTCTCGAGCGAAGTTGCTTCGGGAAAAAGTCAGGACTGGAGGGTGGCCTCCGATATGCTTCCGGGAGGTGGCTTAGCTGAAGTCACCACCCCTCTTCTTCTCTACGAAGTAACTGGTGTTGTCTCTCGCGCGTTGAGACCTCAGATGGCGCATCCTCCCGTTTTGTCGCGTCGTTGATGGATTGATATTTTTAATGTGAGAGACAGGAACGCCGATACGGCTCGTGTTGGTAGAACGATTTAACCCCCGAAATAAGATGTTCCCCGAGGCGTTATTGCTCCTTCGAGGAAGGGCCGACTACGGAGTTTCGGGAATCGTCGTATTATTGCCTAAGATAATGAGTTTTCTTCCGGGAAAAGGCAGTGGGCGGAAGACCGATCGGCTGTTCAAATATTGCGAGTGGCGCAATAACCAAAGTGCTTTCAGTGGCATCCAACATCCAAGAGTAATAGAAATGCGACCATGTTAAAATGACGAGTTAAAATTTTAGCGGATAAAAATGAACGAGGAATTGAATTCCACTATTGATATATTGAGGAAAAATTCTAATTGAAAATAAACGGATCGGAAGGTAGATCATATCAATCAAAATTCTGATTATCTCGACTAAAATCATAATAAATGCCAGAAAATTTGGGTGTGTCCATTTTCAATCAGAATTCCAATTAATACAATCAGATTTTCTTTTTTCAACTTTTTCTTCGTTTTAATATAATATTTATGATCAACCGAATTATGAGAGTGCGATAATTCACGCTTTCTGATACTCGCGAATGCATAATGTGCAAGAAATAACAAAAGTCCAGAACAATAAGCGCATTATCCGCGTCCTCTGAGCAATTCCCGCATTCTTGCGCCTGGTATTCGCCGCTTGCTATTTCTACGTAGTCACAACGAGCAAATTAATAGCACCTCGTGCTGCGGGGATCGATATATTCGGCCCGGTGGACTCGCAAGAACGTCGTGAACTGCGGCCTATCGTTAACCCTCCCGAGGAAGCAATACCATGACGACAACGACAACGATGTTCGGTACCATTATTTCCTGAATTTCCAGAGACCTCACCGACCTTATCTCCCGCTGTAACCCGTTAGACTGGACAATGCTTACCGAACTCCGAACGCATTCGAAGTTGGAAATATCGCTCCTGGCTTTACGCCAAGACACTTCGTAATTGCGGGACGACACGTACGCGAACGTCCGAAGGATATGTAGCTTCGTTGTGACATTGGTACGAACGTTTATCAGCATTGTTTCGCTCCTCGAACTGATTCGCAACCGCGCGATTTCTAAAATGAATATATATGGAGGTCTCTGTTTGCGAGTGCCTTCATTAATTCGAATGCTTTCGAGGGAAACATTAATTTCGCGGGAACACAGCACCTAACATATTTGTAGTTATGCACTAGCTAGCGCATACTTCTGCACACTACGAGTCACGTAGTATCGTATATGTTTGCATCGGAAATTATTTCGTTTACGATATCTATTGTAGTAATACTCATTATCAGTCGAATTATAATATATTATAATTCTAAGTCTGATCATTTATTTTGATACTGTATTGTCTGCAAATTGAATTAAGAAAACTCTAATTTATTAGCATCATTATTATTAAATTGTTTGTCTCAACAATTAACTTAATTTGTGATATTACTACCTTCATTCGGTGTATGATTGCGCTTTAAGACTGAAAATGATTTCATCGCGCAGTTTACAGAATTGGATAATATTTCTCAATGTGAATTTACACACTCAGAAAAAAATTGTTGATTTGACTAAATTAATTTAATTTGTCTTTATTTCTTTCAATGAAGAATGTATGTATATTTAAGTTAAATATATATTTGACTTAAATACATTATATTTTTCAACGAAAGAAATAAAGACAACGATATTACTACACTGAGAAATATTATTTAAATATTAAATAAAACCCAGTTTAGATCATATGAGCTTTTATATATTTGTGTATTCACATTACAGTCTTAAGACAGTTATGCCCGTTTTTATCATCGTAGATTAATTTTAATCTTAATTTAAGACTCATTATTTTTTAATTCTTAGAACTAAAAATAGATGAAGAGTTAATTGAACCGAGATTAAAATTAAACTACAATGATAGAAACGAGGATCAGTGAATTAAGAAATATCTTGCAAAATTTATACTTGTTTAATGAAAATTTGATTGAATACTATTTTATCACTGTATTTTTGTTGAACTTTACGTTGAATATCTCTGCAATGTAGAAGTTCCGTGTTATATGCATGAAAACCAGATTCCATCTCGCAGATCTGATTCGACATAATTGCAGTCGGTTTTGAGAGGAATCGATACCGAGCTATTTGGTCGCATAACCGTGTATATAGACTCATATAAAATATAGCATGACGAGAGGGCAGATAGAACCGATGAAGAAGAGGATAGACGAGGTCGGCAGAACCGAGGTGGGAAACAGCAAAGCTGGGCAAGCTGCATCTGCGCGTGACGGTCGGGTGACAGGTCGAACCACCAAACCAAAACGGAATCATTAGCGTGACCCGTTAAGGGGGTCACGAATTAACGGGCTTTTATCCGGTGGAACGACGAAATTCGACAATATGCCGGACTAGAGTATTCCATTAGCGATTTCGCGATGCGTCGTCGCACTGGCGTCGCTTGGACTAACTTCGCCGACGCCGATGTAATTTAATATGTCGATATACACGCGCACGCACGTGCATACTTGCCCTTACGTGAATGTACGTGAATGTGCGTACGCGTGGTTTTGTGTGTGCGGGGTGTAAACACATTTACGTGTCTCCGATGGAAGAGGGTGGTAGAACGTGCGAGAATACTCTCCTATAAAAACTTCATTGTACTCGGATACCGCGGGCGGTCGTGAAAACGGAAATGCTGCGCGTAGTTGCTTCCGGTTGCTAGAGCGACCACCGTCGTTGATGCCCGAACATTTCAAGACCCACGTCTTTTCTAGCTTTCCCAGCAACATCTCGCCGATCGGCTGAACGGGTTGGATTTTTTTGCTCGTCAAGAGACGTACAGAGATGACATGTATAATTTATAAGGTTAATTCTAGTGAGGACCACGAATGCTTCTTGTGTCTTTAGGAGGGAACATGGATGCTTAGTATGTGATTCATGAATTTGCATCGGTTTCAATAGTAATGGTTCTCAAATATTCGGTTCTCGCCGATGTGAATGCGAGCAAAAACAGAGCGGGGAGAAGATATCTCTAGCAGTGTTGACCTGTTCTAATAATTTATAAGCAGCTTACGGATAGTTAAGCGAACTCGACTGGTCGCGTTATTTGCGAGTCGAAATGAAAGATATTACGACAGCGAGGATCTGCCGTTACAAAACGATACAAGCTACCTCAATGAAAAAGTAATCACGGTAATGGGAAATGCCGATATTTCCGGTGAATGGGACGATTCATTCGATGAAATAATTAATATGCGTTTGTGCACGTGAAATTGCATAGGAATATTGATCGCGCACGACGGAAAAACAATGCGGCGGCGGTAACACAATATTACACGATCGTATTTTTAAATCGGAAACGCGAATACGAAACCGTGTTTGCATCAAACATACACATGCAAATATGCGCACGAACATGTAAAAAAGTGCTTTTAAAGCCATATTATTTGTCATACTGTCAAGAAATGATTTTCGCTACATTGGATGATATAAATGGAAATTTTTAATCCTATTTGATGTAAAATTCGACAAATACAATACACTTGATTAAGATTGTTAAATAATTATAGTATTAATAATCTCTTTCTTAAAAATTTGATTTCACTTTAATTTAATAGATTCAATTTCTATTTACGAACCACGCAAATAAATTGTTCAACCCAAAGTAAATATATTATCCTTGTAAAATATGCGAAACATGCGTTAATTGAAAACCTATACACGCGAAAATGTGAAATGTACGTAAAACATGCTCGCCCGTGCGCGTCGCAAATTTTTCAGGTACGGAAATGTATTTCCCGCTATTTCGACTATTTCACATTTTGTCATTATCGACTTTTAATTTTTCACAAGTTTTACAATCTCTAAACGATTGCATTTTAATATAGATTCCAAATATTATTCTGGATAAAAATTTTTGCAATATAAGCTGCATGGAACAAATCATCACTCAAAAATTAATATAGATACGGATGTAATAGAATAGCTAGATCTATGAATATTTCATGAAAAAATAATTTCATGGAAAAATAATTTTGTTGAAGTTTTTAAAATTTTAGTTACATACAGATCTGAAAATGACTTTTTGAATTAAAATAATTATGTACATGGTGGTTGACTGGTTGCCAGAATGTCATAATTTTTTGCAATACTCATTATGATTATATAGCACGTTTGAGCGTCTTACATAATTATTTTAATAGTTTAACAAAATTATTTCTAGATCTGTATCTACATAAATCTTTTACATTTTCCAGCAAAACTGTTTTTTCCACTTTCTTTGGAATGAAATCTCACTCTAAAGAGTGAGAGATTTCATTCTTTAATATATAGGACGAATATAAAATCAATTTTTTACGCATTTGACAAGCTCTTAACTATAAAATAAAAATATATGTACATCCTTCTATAAATAAATAATGTTCAACCGTCAAGATCACGCAGTCAACATAATTTGTTGCAAATGTCGCAACTGTCGTGCATATCGCAACTCGTTCATCTTCTGCTTTTCGCTCGAACGACTTCTCTTTTTCGTCGTAATCTGCTAGAGTTACAGGGCGGGTGGTATTGTCGTCGCAGGAACGACACGCCGCGCGACCGCTCCCGCAAGTGCGGTTTTGACGTAAGCGAACGAACCTCGGTTTAATAGCATTTCCATTTGCCTAATGATCACGGCGACCGTACCCGCGTATCGTGGCCCTATCCACGCTCTTATCGCATTTCCTCTCCGGTACACACGAGAGGCGGCAGAGCCTCTCGTGCCGTTGTTGGGTCGTTGTTGTTGCTAGGTATCGCTCCTGGGTATCCACAGCCGCCGCTGCCGCCACCGTTGATTCCGGAGATTCCATTCCTCGTGCAGACATAGCAACCATTGTGCAGAAGCTATTCGGCAAATAAGATTATTACTGTGTATATAAGTCGCCTACGTCATGAGGATTACACCCGGTAGAGCCACCGCACTGCTCATTTTACGCCGTCCATGCGGCACGCACCTCTCTGCATGGAAGATCCTGTCTACGTACTGGGCGTATCCTTAGTATCCTTACCGCGCGACCGATGTATCTACACGTGGGCAAATATATGCGGAAGCACCCAAACTGGTTCCTACGCCGCAAACGATGTTCGACGGCTGAAGGCGAGTACCGATTGCGATTATGCACAATGCATTTGAATGTTGGATATTCAGGATGTAGGGGAGGAGATAGAAGGCTCCCACTGACATTTACAGATCGCGATTGGTTGTTCGTCACTTTTATTTTTACTTTTGATAATCTTTTTTACTTACAGACAGTTTCTTTTTTCCATAGCATATTTGATTTTTGAGAAATTATATTAAATGCTTCAGGAAACTGCGCAAATATTTCTATACTAAGAATATTAGAAGCTAAATTAAAAAAAAAAAATGAATTTTCTCTCTATTAAATAGTAATTTTGGAGTTACAAACCTTTTATTATTTCATTGTAACTCGAATAACAATTTTTATTTCGGTAACGGTAGATGGGCAGCGCTACAATATCTCTTTTTTCAATGCATCTGTCATTCATTTTGCAAATCCCAACACATTCGTCAGTTCATCAAAAATTGTCGCTTGGTTGTCCGCTTTTTAATCATCCCATTGTATCCACGGTATATACGTCGGTAATTGCGGTTGGTATCTTCTCTACTTTGGTTAATATCTCGCCAACGATGCTCTCCAACATAATCTCTGACTCATTGAAACTTTGCCACGTAAAAGCGATAGTGGCTTTAATAAGCACGCCTAATCTACGTCAGCCAACAAGAGAAGCTCTCATATGATATTTACGTCTAGCGTATGACGTTCAAAGTAAATGTTCTTTTAAACATTTGTTACTCTTCACTCTTTCAATAATAACCATGATTATTTCTAAAATACTTTTTCTCATAAACTTCTTTTCTCTTCACTTTATTCTCTTTGCTTTATTATTATTATATTATTTTATTATTATATTAGTTTTACTTCTTGATTAATAATAAGACGATAAAATGAACTTTAATAGGAAATTCTTGTATGTAAATTTTAATGTTATCTCAATCTCAATTTATTTTGCAAAAAGAGTCGAGAAAATAGATTTTCGTGATGAAATATATGAAAAGAATTAGAATATGATATGAGAAAAAAACAATGTGGACCTATCTCTGATTTGCATGAAATTCTTTCGCCGAAATGAAAAACCGGGCTTGAATATGCAGCTTACATCGGCTATAAATTTCTCGCGTACTTTCCGGGTCAATATACCGGAAATTTGTTTTCGGCAGCAGTTCGTTCTCGTGCAAGACTTCATCACCTCACAGTATTGATCGATACTGATCGATAATACATGATTATGATGGAGAAGCAAAAGGGCTCATAAAACTCGGCCACGGATGCAGCCTGGGATGCTGTCGAACCTTCCCGAGAAACTTTAAAAGCTTCGATAAAGGTGCTTTTACGCTTCGCGTAAAAGTTTAAACGTATGCCGCTCGTTTGTTCAAAATTATAATTGGCCGAATGTCATAAGTTCCGGTCTGGAGATAGCGGAAACAGCATAAGCAGGTGTTCATAACTAGTCTCATTTTTTTTTTAAAGCATACATGAACTTTCACATTCCGAACTTTTTCTTATTAAAACAAATAGCTCCGAGAGTTATACTTTATAATTTAATAAAAAGAAAGAATAACAATCCATAAAAACATTGTTAATAAATTATGACGTACGTCACGTTTGAAGAAGCAGTTTGCTAGAATATTATTTTAATATCACGAGAGAGACACAGACTTAATCCTGCGCGCAAAATTATAAAATGGCGTTAAACTGTACCTTGTGTTTTTAATCCGATGACCCGTCAGAGACGAGTATATATATATATATAACGAACTTGTCACAGTATCTGCTGCAATATAGTTTTATGTTTCTTTTTAGTCACTCTCTTGTTTTATTGATAATAGTTTTTCTCGAGAGATGAAATTATTTTACATTCTATATTTTTTTTCAGTATTATGAATAATAATAAAACTATAAAGTAACTAACTATAAAGATAAAATCGATTATAGAAAGTTATAAGATTAAAAATTGCTTTCTCTACTTTGTAAAATAATAAAAAAGTATTTTGAGAGATATTGAGAAACAGACTGTAAAATAATAATAATAATAATAATAATAATAATAATAAACTTAAAATGTCTTTAACAAAATAAAAATGGACTTTCGAGATTTAACAACAAATTAATTAATATTCAAATAACGGACAAATGAATGAGAATAATAACTGTGCAGTATTATTTATTTGCTATATTATTTAACAATTATATTTTTTGATTACTTACATCAAATTAAAACAAAATCAAATATTTCGACTCCATTCTATAGTCATCTTCAGCGATATAAATAGAGAATATTCTTTAGAACCTTTTATTAAAAGGAGAAATGATTTTTAATCATTACAAAGTAAAGGATAATAGATAAAATTTTTTTGGAGAACAATAGTTATGATACTTTTTTATTTAACACTTACTACACTCTGTAATCAATTTTCAATAACAAAAAAGGTGACATGTCTGATACAGAGTAGCTACGATTAATACAGAATGTTATCGTTACGTATTCAGTGTGGCACGTCGTTCACCTCCATGGATCCGTAGGTGTAACTTGAAGACTGTACGCGTCTGTATTGCGAATACGTGTGTCATGTACCTTCCATGCTAGAGAGGAACGAGACGCGAGCAAGTTAGCAGGCATTGGAGTAGACGCTCTACGACATGCAAATCATATCACTGCCGTCTACTGTGCGTCTCTGTCAGAGCCATGAGCGTGATATCATAACTGGCGTACACGAATATGTATAAGCTGCGACGTTGATCGAACTTAATTTCATTCATTATCGTGACGTGACGCGGAAGCGGTGTACCGGACAACTGTATGATTGCAAGAAAAATTGACGACGCGATAGCGTTTTAAGATAGACTTAAAGTCACGCTATACATTAAATCGTATTTCGTATATTGTTATATCAATTTCATAGATTTAAAGAAATATATCTCGACAGTTAATCAAAAGGCAGTGAAATATTTCGTACTATATTCTTTCTTCATCATGTATATTCTCTTTTTAAGAAGAGAACATTCTTTAGAACCTTTTATTAAAAGAAGAATGCTACCTTTTGGAAAATTCTTCGCCTTTTCATCCGCACTTGCTTTATCAAGTAAAAAGAACCAATGTATACACCATTATATACAGAACACGCAACAATCTTTCAGAGTAAAATAGTTCGAGCCAAGTATAATGATCCGTGTAATGTGAAAGAATATTAAAACGCTTTTTTTAAGCATTTTTGTACAGAAATTTTTACCGGTTGAAATTTTTTTCAATGAAAAGATTCACCATTTTTCCTTTTTTTAGCTACATTCCCTCTACTCTCTTTGTTTGGTTACTCTTACTTTGTTTGTACCGATATCAATGTCGTTGGTTTCTCTTGAATGTAATGACAAAGTTGAGAACGGTTTTTAAGTAATTGCACACATAATTCTCCGTCTTACTCACGAAAGCAGTGTTCCACGTTGATGCATTTCTCCGAAGATCGGGAGAACGCGTGGGAAGAGACGATGTACATACGTCGCTACGGTTATGGATATATTGCTCTCATGCCAAGTACAATATCTCTGGGCGTGAAGTTTATCTGCGTCTTTTCTGTTACTTTAACGATAATAGTATAATGAATTTATTCGCATATGTCATACCTATTTAATGAGAATATCCAAATCGACTCCGCTTCCTTGTTCCAACTTACAAAGTCTTTACTCGTGGTTGATTGTACCTATAAAGCGACGCTCAGCGTGGCGGGAAGTCTCGTAGTGCTACTGTTCATTTCGCGGTGCAACCTGGCGATTATGTAAATGTTGCTCATGGAGGCGCAACAGATGCTCTCACCGACTATCGCACCTCCGGTCCCTCCTTTACCGCGTCGGGATACGCCTACACCCTAATCCCAATATAACGCCTTCAGCCGCGACGCTTCGTAGGATATTGTTTAGATCCTCCAACGAAATTCCTTAGAAATTCCGGAGAGTGCCGAGGCGATCCGCTTCTAACGTCGTGAGTAGGGTGCGAATTGAAAGGGAAACGATCGAGGCATTCTCCTGTATGCGCGCCCACCGCCGTTATACGCCGCGAAACTTGCCGAAACTTCGTGTGTACTTGTCTACCCGATAGATTGTGGTTCGCAGCGCAGCGATAAGCGCGTATCACGTACATACAGAGAGCGGCGTACTGTAGGAACGCGTGATTATCGAGCACAGAAAGTTTCGGATTCTAATCAGCAAGACTATAGTTCCGCGATGCAATCTCTCGATTGTCCTCGCGCGTTGCACCTTCCTTAGGAGTTGCTTAGCTATCTTGAAGCCTGAGTTCCCCGCAGCGTAGAACGTCCGCATGAGTTCCTCTTGAGATCGGCGTTTTCACGTTTCTAGGCTGACGAATGATTATCGAGCATGCGAGAGAGATTGATATACCGAGCGCGCATTAGGTCACATTAATATATTGATTATAGGCATGCCAGAGGAGGAGGAGAGAGAGAGAGAGAGAGAGAGAGAGAGAGAGAGAGAGAGAGAGAGAGAGAGAGAGAGAGAGAGAGAGAGAGAGAGAGAGAGAGAGAGAGAGAGAGAGAGAGAGAGAGAGAGAGAGAGAGAGAGAGAGAGAGAGAGAGCCATTACCGTGCCATTAGCGCCTCTGATTTACATTCTCGGTAAACGTAATTAAGATAAAATATGTATCCATTGTATTATCTATATTACCAATAAGGAAAATCCCATGAATTGTGTGTAATATATACACTGAGAGAAAAATATCGAAATATTACGAAGGAAATATTACTTACGACGTTTTCTTCCATATTTATTAGTTATGAAAAAATTTGATTATGCAGATGATGAAATATATATTTCTATAAAATATATATTTATATCCCATTTCTGTGAAATATTTATATCTCATTAATTATGAAAAGTAAAATAGATGATTTATTTGTTAGGAACAAAATTTTATTTCGCCGTATTTAAATAAATGTTTATCTCAATGAAATAAATAATAAATTTCTCAGAAATGAATTTTTAAATATTTTTTTCTCAATCTACGTTCTACGTTATTCTCTGTCGCCGAGTATTCATTTGCTGCTAACCGGCTGCATATGAGAAAAGAATGGTATCTCGAGCACGAAGACAGAAACTATACCCGTGTGAAGTTGGTCCAACTTTTGAGAAAATTAATTTCCTATAGCTCGTTCGATTGCTCATTGTTTGCACATTTTAAATTTTCGTTTGCACACTTCTAGTAAGAAAGTTATTAAAAAAACAATTTTGGGAGGGCTAACTTAAGTTACTAAAGTTGTGCAAATGAAAACCTATCGATTCATGCCATTTTGTAGTAGATGTGATTTGAACTTATTTGTCGCTTTCGACTCTTTTCGAAACTTTAATTGTTAAACTTTTTAACTAAATGTGTGCAAACGAAAATCGATTAAGATTTTTTTTATTCAATTTGCTCCAAGTTGGGAGATTTAGTGTGAAGTTAGCCTTCTCAAAATTATTTTTTAATAACTTTCTTGCTAGAAGTGTGCAAACGAAAATTCAAAGTGTTCATAAATTTGCGAACAATGAGTGATCGAATGAGTTATAGAAAATTAATTTTCTTAAAAGTTGGGAGATCAATTTTACACGGGTAGAAACTATTCCTGTTACCTCGTGTGTACGATGTATGTGTCCTGGATAATGGATCCGGCTGAGATAAATAATGCCAATAACGTCTCGTAACAACGAACTGGTCGAAGGCAGTATCGATATTATCTCGAATATGTAGGATAAGAAGGTGTAAGGTGTCGTTAATAACTGCTTCCTCCCCGAGGAATGCCAATTCGGTTTAATCATCGCAACCCACTAAGCGAGAAGCGCGTGATGTGCTATTATATGGATCTTACGCACTATGCGTGTGCGTATACCACTCCAGTTATGCGCGTCAATATTCATGACTGTACCATAATGGTATGATAAACAGACCATCGGTAAATTTGCATATTAGTATCAATCACTTGGCATTAATTTGCACTTTTATTTACAGTGCCTTCGTCAAGAAATAATATTTTAATGATGAGAAGTTATTTGATAGTTAAAAAGACTATTATGATAATTATTTTGCATATCGGACCATCGTCGAAGAGCTCTTACGCATCTGAATGCGTAATTACAGTATGTTGTATCAATTTTTTGATATCTATTACATGATATATGACTTTTAAAGAATCACTCTCGCATATATATCTTGCATAAATTTTACACTTTAAGTGATAAAATAAATAATGAATCTTTATTTATGAATACGCTGCGTTTAACATATTTTATAAATAATTGTTTAGCTATTAAAATTTTTCTTTATATATATATTTCAAAATTGGTATACTTGGCTACTCTGATGAATAAGAAATTCGTGTTGTGATCGAAGGTACGTATACCAATTATCGGTGGCGCGTTTATAATGAAAGAACACGTCAATATTCATGGCCTCATGTTCCATAATAATATGGTAAATGGGCCCCATCACTTATGGCTTTACGAGCCGCGAAGTACCAGCGCTTTAAGAGTGACATGATTATGATTTTACGATGGTTGATGACCCATGCAGGACGAAGATGTTATGTTCCATGCGGATTGATCGCATCGTATGGTTAAACTCATCGTGCATGATTATGCGTTTCATCATGCACACGTGACGAACGAGTGACGACGTGAATAATTCTTTTCAATAAATAAATGCTTCTATAAATTATTTTACTACTGCCATGGAGATAAAACGGATGATAACAGATGAATAAAGAAAGAAAATGCTTTAGCACAATCATTTTTACTTCAAAACGTATTACATTTTAACCTTAAAATTAAATATCACCGAGAAAAAAAAACTTTCCATAATGTAATGCAAGATTTATCGACGATCATTAAAATGATTAGTTTTTATACGTTTTAGAATGAAGAAATAAGTTTGTATAATTTTCATAACTCGTTTTGTTAAATAGCCATTCTTGTGGGAAACTTAGATTTCCATTACTTTGCCAGATGCATCCCCCACAAGTTTATCAAATTTACTTTAAGCAAGATTAATTTTGTCTGCTCGATATACCACTTTTTTCGTCCACGGGGAGTTGGATTTGCCCTCTCGTTATTTTGAACCTGAGTGCCGTAGTACCTCATGGGGAGGATAACGGGACTCGGCAAAGCCACAGCTATTTATTATACGTTGGAAGTCACCGCCGGGGCCCCAGGTTGCACACGTTAATGCTCCCAATGCACTGATGACTCATTCAGGAAGCCTCAGATGGTGTCGAGCCTGTTTCGTACGTTTCGCCGATCACGCCGCAAATACGGCGGTCGTTTCGCCCGATGGAAAAAATTATACGACCATTATTCGGAAAGTCGGTAGTTTGCGGAGCAAATATAGAGATAGTTAAATTATACTTTTCTCTTGGGGATATATCAGTTTCTATTTCCATTTAATATTTATTCAGCGTTAACGAGGCACTCTCGAGTGTTCGAATAATCATTCTATTATTTATACATGTAATTGCGCGACAGTATCTAATAATATTTTATATCTTTCGGTAAGATACATTTGATTTACTTTTTTCATTAAATACGTTTTTTATTAAATATATATATATTATATATTATATATTTTTTTAATAAATAAAAGGAGCAGGATATAAAATTGATTTGTGAAAAGACTTTGGAAAAGACTATAATATATATCAAAGAGACCAAGAATACATGTTGAAGATCAAAAATATACTCATGGAGCAATAAGATACGACTGTCGGGTTATTCTTAGAAAATAATGTCGAGAAGATGGTCTTTCAGTTACAGCAGTGTGGCAACCTTTGTTTCTCGCGATTGGATCGATTCTGTCGGCTCACTTTCTTTTTTCGCACTTCGGGGTCTTTAAAGATAGAAGTGAAAAGCAATAATTTTTCGTGAAATACCAGACGATAATTCGTTTTTCAGTGAGAAAAAAAGCAAGCGAATAAAGACGACAGCGATGGAGGAAGGTAAAAAGGGAAGGTAGCATTGGTACATTCTCTCTCTCTCTCTTTGACAAGCCAGGTGATAATGAATTATTCAATCGGATAATCACGGCCGTGTCGCGATTGCGAATCAGTCACACAGTTAGTGTGAATGTGTGAGTAAAACGTCTTTGTGTATGAGCAACTTATCGAAGCAGCCTACGAAAGAGACATTCTCTCATTCCATAGTCATTAGTATTTCGTACATGCGCCTAATGACTACCGTTTAATGATTACTAATTCGTCGTTGACCTTGGTTGATTGAAAAATTTCATATCCTTGTCAAAGATTTGTAATATCTAGGTTTAAAGGATTGTGATCTAACAGACCGTTTACCATATTGCAACATGGAATGTATTGCATACATTTCCAAATTCTCAAAGATATTAAGGTACTATTATAAAAAAAAATTAATAATTTATGATATATTTAATATTTTATGTTAATATGTGTTAGTAAGGTATAAAATATAAAATATCTCGTCAATTAATGTTTTTCATATTTCTATTTTAATACTTTTATATAAGCAAAATAATTAGAGAAATTATATTGTGTATAAAAAAGTTATATAGTTCCATAAAAAAAAATAGAGGCAACCTTTATATCTTTTTGATGTCTTCATCTAGAAGAGAAACAACATGACCAAAATATGTCTCCTTCCTATTTTTATTTGAAATATTTTTTTGTATCTTTCATATTTTCGAGAAATCAGCCTAATATGATCGTTTTGTTACATCCTACATATATATAATACATATATATAATACACACTACATCATTGCTTTATACTGAGAGATGTAACATTAAGATAAGTAAATATGCACAACTTTATTACTAATGAAAGGAAGACTTTTCTTAAAGAAATATCATTAGCGTACATAACTCACACGCGTCGATCCCGTCACCACAGCATCGTTACACCGTTCGTCGCTCTTTATGGCACCTTTCGAACATTACCACGTAATATCGTAAACACGCGACAGGTCCTCGCACTCGTAAAACGACCAATTGACACGAGGAGGCATAAACAACCTTCATCATGAACAATGCCACACGATGATGAGGCAAATAATTCCTTCGCTTTTATTCCACTGTTTCTTTCATAATTTGTTTTATTTATTTTATAACCGAAATTCAGATATTTTGTGTCATGTAAAACTTTTATATCAAATACATTACAAGCGAAACAAATGTGCCAATGAAAAAATTAATAACATTGTATATATTGAATATAATTATATACATGTTTATTTTATATATGTATAGTTGATAATAAAAGATATAAAATATTAAATATTAAAATTATTATTTCGACATTTTACAAGATGCTTAGTTTTACGAGGAAGAGAAGTCAATTTTACATTATCACTTTATATTCTACTGCACTCACGATATCCTGCTTCTCTAGCGAAGTAACCAAAGATGAGTCTCGAAAAGATTAAATCAGATTGGGGTTCGCGAAACGACCCTGGCGTAGCCCGTAGATGTTTGTCTGCGTCTTTCAGTGCTTCCGTATAAGCATTAAACGACTCTTTGCAGCTTTAACGGACCCTCGTTGCATTACCAGGTAACGTCGTAAGCGCGCGGTGTGCTTCTGCGGTCGTAAAACAGGCGGTCGACACGAGATAGGAGAGGAGGGAGGATACACGCTTTTCCCTGTTGTTCTTTCTGCGCGCGCGATACTCTCGAAATGGCGAGTAGCCCGGTCGCTCGTGTTCTCCAACGTTGGTGAACGCGTGCCGACGGAAGCTGCGACACGGTTTGGCTCTCAGAAGGACAAATAGAAATGGCCCCCGGGGAGAAAGGTTGCTAGATAGAGAGAGCGAACGTGATAACGACGAGCGGGAGTTTGTTGTTTGTCCCGTACAATCCCCGCGGATACCTGGAGCTCGTCGTCGTTTGGATCACCGGCCACCACCGACGTTCGACGCCCTCTTAGCAGTACGCCCTTCACTCAGTTATTTTGTGCGAAGCGCAACCCCATGCGGTTCTGCGGTCTTGCATATCTTGCGGTAAGGCGAGCAAACTGGTCTCCAAAGTGCAAGAATATTCTGTTGATCTGTGATTTGACTTGCGCTAGTTATCATTCACGGTCAATTCAAAATAATATCTTTGCTCTTTGCAAAAGGTCTCACGAGTAGTTTCTATTTAATGAATATTGCGAACATTATTTATCTTTATTTTCAAATTTTTATTTCCTAATTGCTGTTGCAAATAATAAATTTTTTATGTACTTGATTTTGCAATAGATGGTCAAACTGACTATGAAGAAATAATAATATTAAATAATGACAAGAACGAATAAGCTGTTGAACCCACAAGCACGCGCATATTCGGGATAGTTGTCTGAGTTTCCGCTATACCTGATTCGAGCGTCATCCCATCGTTATTCCCGTCGCTTATGAATCCTCACCGCAAACTATGTATGCGCGTCCCTGGATACAGCTTGTACAACATGAACCCTACGGCGATGTACTCTGATATGTAGGAAGTAAAGCAAACGATAATGTTCGTGTAAGTTATAAATAAACTCTGGTTAGGGTAGTAGAGTTATGGCATTTATGTTAATATACGAATAAATTTACCTAAAATACAAGAGAGAACTTCATTAAATACGTGTTTAAGGAATTACGGTGAACTAATTGTATTGGAAGTGATAATTTGATATTGGATTGAAGCAATTTTTTAACACTAATTTGATATTTTTATTTTATTGACGTTATTATTAATTATAATTATTTGTCTTATCAAATTGAAGATTGTGATCAAGATTCTTGTAGAATTCTAAAAAATATTGTGATAAAATCCTGTGTTTAACGGTACAATAATTTATGATAAATTATTTAAATCGAACATAATAAATATTGTATCAGCGAATGGTGCTTTAACAAAAAGATAAAAAAGTATGTATAGGAGCGCGGAAGCAAAGATTCTCATCCTTGTGTGGCGTGAATAAGCATCGTGATCTTAACCCTCATTAGTCACTCGACACCCTCGACCGATGACGATCAGCGTCATACGGTAAACACGACCCTACATTTTGGACGATTTAAAATAACCATCTCTTTTTCTTCTTTCTTTTATTCTCGAACGTTGCAGGTTATTCAGGTAACTCGGTAAGTTCCCAAACAGTTTTGATTTTTATTTTCGGGACCAGCTGGTACGCGACGAACGTGTTTATACGAAGGGCTCATTGGCAGAATCATGGTGACGGTGCATAACGAACGTAGGGAGAAGAACTCGCGAACAAGCAATCGCAAGTCGTCTTGACGATGATAATAAATCGTCAAGAGAACGATGACGCGAATGTTTGAGAAAAGCTCTGGGTCGGAGCATGAATCGGGTTCCTCGACAATGGGTCGCTGCTACTGCGTTGTGGTAAGATCTCCGAGTAATAGATCTTAATTGGATCCTTTGAGAAACATATTTCATAGTCAATTACCTTAATGGTCGGCATGCTTGAGCAAGCTACTAATCTTGCAAGAACCTTGAAAGAATCGTTTTGCAACATTCCTACGCATTTGAATTTGTACAGGATTTAATGGGCTTTAGAGCCATTTGTTATGTAAACGAAGACGTTCCTGTGAATAAGTGAGCGCGATAATCATAGTTGCCTCCCTTACAAATAATTGCTCGTCCTGAAGATTTCAATACCTCGCGGTTTACATTATTGAACGGTATACATTATTTATTTTTGATAATTATTTTTAGTTAACATTGCATTTGGAGACTTTAGAAATATTAGCTTTCAATTTCAACATTTACCTTTATAAATTAGTAGCGTAATCTTTCTACATTTTTAAAAGATTTTAGAGCTCTAAAATTAATTATAAAATTCTGCAGAATTTTTTTTGTATGATTAACAATAAATTGCTTCAAATATTTTTACTATTATGACTTGTTGAAGCAAAAATTGTTGAAGCTTTCGTGTTAAAAACGTTTCGAAAATTGATTTCTATTTTACAAGTTTCTATTTACGACAACACAGAACAGCGGTGTCTTTTCAAGCCGTTTTACTGCTGTGTTTACTCGATAAATTACTGTTTTACTGGGGATTCAAGCCTTACTGTGGTTTTGTGAGTACATTAAGGTAACTCTGCACTCGTTCGTTTGGACAAAATACGCTTGGAAAAAGTTTCTCTGACATGAAAACATAATTTCGAAAATTTACCGATATTATAGTTATCCTTTAACGTCTTAACTTGCGATAGTTGGTGCAGCATTTTTACAATTTTATGGCATTTTGTATCAATTTTCTATGATGTGTTCTGTTGAACACATAAATATGAAAAAATGATTTAACAAAAAAAATCGAACAATAAATATTTAAATAAGTTTAAATTATATGTACACATATATTATTACATCAGCCAGATTATAATTTGACTAGACAAGAATTGTTAGGATATTGAATGATGGGATTCGTGGGACGAACATCACGCGCTGGCTCTTTCATCGGATATAAACTAATTTCCTTCTTGCTCCCGTGAGATGTTTATATCTCATGGAATTATGCGCTCGATTTGGATTTATAATAAAGAGCTTCGGGATCGGAGCGTGGCTCATTCGGAGAGGCGCGAGGGCGCATAAATTATGGTAATCCTCCGGTGTGCCCAACGGCGGCTCTCCAACAATTTAAATTCAGTTAACGTAACGCGTTTGATTTGATGTGTGTGTGTGTGTGTGCTGGTGGGCCACCTGCCGGTAAGTGGCCACCGATTTTAAGAATGAAATTCTTAACAAGCCCTTGAGATACGTTCCGTTCGTACTTGCTATACAAAAAAAGCCCTTCGGATTCGTGACCCACAAATTAAGTAAAATATACGTTTCGTGCGGACGGCAGTTTGCGTTTTTGTTCATGAAACGTTCTGACTCAATGACGATATTACCGCACGCACAAATAATTGATTTCTTAAAACGAATAATTAATAAAGCTAATGACTGCCTATTACCTATTTATTTTTCTTACAATTAGATGTTTTGTAGTTATGAATACGCATGAACGAATATGTAATATGAATATTCATTAAGCTAATACGATCATAGTTTATATTTCGTTACGCCATACTCCATCATATATCTGTTCTTTATGGAAATTAAGCATAATTAGAAACGTACTAACTGAAAACAATTAATTAAAATGATTGCTGTAATTATTGTGGCAAAAAATACAAAATTTATACAAAACCTTCTGTATTAAAACGTACGTACTATTTGTTCTGATTATTATCTGAATAACCGCCTTTAGCCGATCTACAACCCGCCGTGAATGTCGAACGAAGTTGTCGAAAACTTTTTTTGTTTATTGACTAATTAGCTAAATTTATTTATTTAGGATATTTTCACGTAAGACAGCGCGATGTGGTCGTAATCCCGACGGGAAATTACTCGGTAAGTTCTTTCGTATAATCGGAGCTGAAGTTTAGTGGCACTAACTCGCTGCCGTGGCGCTCCAAGGAGCCAATTAATTTAACGAAGTGCACCATTACCTCTCTCTCTCGGTGTCGGATAAGCAAAATCAAAGGCCCGCACTGCTCGAGAACTCTGTTCCCTTCCTTTTTTTTTTACTAACGAACGGGCAGACGGCATCACGCGCTTCTGCGAGAGGCGTAGATGAGCAAGGGATTTCTCAGACATAGCGAACGCGCATTCGACACAAATTCTCGCATCGATCTCTTTTTTTTCTTTTATCGATCGTATAAAGCGGTGCCGGATTCCATCGCGTTCGAATGTCTCAAAGCTTAGCAGATAGCATTACGCGACTTATCAGTGCCATGCCCGACTTGCTCGTTATTGTTTGCCGTCTCCTGCATATCGATTTAATGGAATTTCGATATACTGCGTAAATGCGATAAAATTTTTACGATGTAATATATATATCGCTTTAATGGAGACGTGTGAAATGCACGACGGTGTAACGATGTAAATTGCAATCTGCATTAACAAGTCTTTTAAAATCAAGTTACAGCTGCCGAAATCGAAAGAAAGCAAGCTAATGGGTTACATAAGCTGGTAGAAATGAACACTAATGGAGTAAATATTTCTCGAAAAGCATCCGTTTAGACAGTACTCCGCTTCTAGGAATAATATTTATGCAACGACTTACTCCCATGCAGTGAGTCTGCTTCTTAAAGCAGGAAAATATTGTCGTCCGGGGTAAAACATGATACACACATCCCTCGGGTTACTTTATCTCCATTATAATTAGTTCACAATAAGTTTAACTAGAATTATTTGCGAGCTATCCATTTGTAACTTCGCTCACTATAATGTGTATGTATATGAAACATTCATATAAATACTATAATAACAATGTAAATAGTTTTCTTGAACTATATAATTATTTTATATTACAAACTAATTTTTTAGAATTTTTTAGAACCGCACAATTGACTTCTACCTTACTTTTCTGGTTTCGATTTTATATAAATACTACCCAAAAAAAATCTCTTTAAAAAAGAAAAAAATGTATGCCAAGTGCATAAAAAAGATATCGAATATTACAATCCTTTTAATGAAAAAACGGATATGAAATAAATTCAATTAGTTAAGTATTTCGCAAGACACATAAGATAGATTGAGACTAAAATGGTCAACTGGATTATAGTGAAAAAAAATTTGGCGTACTAGAGTTGTATTAAAACGCAATATTCTAGGCAATATCTTTATAGTACGGTCATTATTTGCAATACATATTAGTAAAAAGATTTTTACATATATATTCTGCAGATATACACAATACATGAAAATAATTCAATAAATAAGAGATGTTAATAATTGCTTACTAATCTAGTAAATTCATTATCTATAATGTCATCCGGCGTCACTCGACGTCATCGTCGTTGTCATCGTTGTCGGTATCGGCTGTACCGATTTTATTCGAACTGGTCGCAATCGAAAGATACCGATGATGTTACATAATAAAAGTGTTTTTAGATTTTTGATTGCGGTTTTAGTTTTTGAGTAATTTTAATCTAAAATTTCTTGATGTCAAAACTCCAGATAAAGCTAATATAGCGTCGCGAATTTAGCACGAACATATACGGAATGACGTTCACATGTCAAGCCGTCAAACGGCTCGTTTTATATTTTTATGCACTTGGCGTCGCGACGCTATCGCATCATTTAATTTCAGACATATGACTGCGTCGATTTCGGAATTGCATCACAGTTAAATTGAAATAATAATATTCCAGCATTTAACTTTAACTGTTATAGATACTTTTCTTATTACTTTTTTAAATTATAAAAATTAAAGCTACAAATGCCATATAATTTTTAAAATAGTACATATTCTTTTATATGAAAATATTTTCTTTTCTCCTTTTTAAATTAATTACGTTTCGGTTTTCTAATTGACATAAATTTAAAAAAAATAATATGTCTCCAGAGAGAGAGAGAGAGAGAGAGAGAGAGAGAGAGAGAGAGAGAAAATGAAAGATAAAATTATTATATACTCTGACGTGAATGTATAACTGATTTTTGTTTGCAGCTGTTTGCACATATAGTACCTGTTAGAATTTGTTACGAATTTCTTGCTACATTCTATAAGCTATTCTACGTAGTCTTGAAATAACCTATTCGAATAGTCGCGGATATCATCTCTGTAACTTTTCCACGAAGTAGTCGGATTTTTTTGGTCATTTAGCTGTTTCGCAAGGGAATGAAATGGTGGTCTGACTATTCTCCGCAATGTCGATGGTTCGAAGAACGGAAGAGGAACGGAGAGAACAGGGAGGGTGTGGTGAGCGGCACTTCGGAGGAGACGGTGTACTATGGCCAACAAAACAATACGGGCCACCGAAGGGAGTTCTGTATATTTTAAAATGCTTCGAAACGCCGCAGAACTTTGGGTATAAGCATCGTAATGGCGTTCTTATTGAAAATTTATTCGCTGAAATACGAGCGCGCAATGATCCGCGGCTCGTAAACAAGAATCCTCCGCCCAGAGAACATGTCGAACTCGACGAAGAAGCTTTGTGAATTTTATCGTTTTGTTATACCTAATTATCATCTGTTATATGAGCTTTCCTCGTACTTTCGTTTGCGGTTGAAGTCGACATCGAAGTCTCGACATCGTTGATCCTATCCACATTCGGGTTTCATCGAATGATTAATCGACATGCTGTTGCGCGAAGTACAGTTGATATTATCTCACGAACATATAACGTTTATACGGATATATTAATTAAATATACAGAAAGCAATACTTACAAATGCAAAGCGGATGATCAAATTTTTAATGGATTTTTTATTCGAAAATTTACGAGATAATTGACATTATGTACAGTATACACATAAATCTAAGATACGTCTTAATTCTTGATATTTTTCCGTACGAAAAGATATTTTGTAGATAAATACAAGCTAATTTATTCTCTTTGAGACAAATTTATGCACGCAGTTTAATGTGCATCGAGTATTCTGTTCCTGTCTCAGCCACTATACGATACTGCTTTCGAGAACATGCATCTTCCAACCTTCTTTGAAATGATCGATCGGTCGTAGCCCGCAAGCGGTATAACCGTTTTGTCTCTTTGTACAGAAGATATCATCTTGCTGCGTATATTAATATGCTGAAATGTATAATGCATGGAAAAGAAAAACGACACTGGATACGATACGTATCCCACATGTGGCGCACGTTAAAGATACACGATTGCTAACGAGCAATTCGATCGTAAGAGCTCATTAGAAATGAATCAATAGTCGATAAATGTTAATGAGGATGAGACGCCGATGTAAATTACCGGCGCTTCGGGCGTTGTGTTTATAATTGAAATACTTTAGCAACTTTCCCTGATCAGAAGCAGACTAATCCAAGCGCTTTCATTATACGGTTAATAACGTGCAAAAATTATAAATATAAACAAATAAAAATTAAATACATAATGCTACATTAGGAGTGATTTTCTGTAGAAGTATATGTATAAATATACAATAGTTATTAAAAGTTTTCGATCAATATGAATAATTTTATTATATTACTTAGGTTAAGAATTTTTACAAATAAAAGTCTAATACACAAATACTTAATATATTCTAGTATTGAAATGTTATGCTCTTAAATTGATTTCAACAAAATTTTTATAATATAAATTATTATAATATAATTTAAAAAACATAATACTATAATATAAATTAAAAAACATATTGACAAAAATTATCGTAAAATTATATATGTATCGGAAACTTTTGGCAGCCATTGTATATCCCAAACAGAATATAATTTCTATTTAACACACACGTTTTATATTTATGTTATGTGGCAGATATATTCAGTGTTTGCTGAATTAAATAATATCAAAAGCTGTGAATTACGAATTATATAACATAAGATAATGATTGAAATTTCATGTTCCAATTCTATTTATCTTTTATAAAAAAAAAAGATATCCCTTTGATACATCGATAAAAGGAAGTATCCTCCGAGAAATATTCAATAACGTGTAGAATCAAAGGATGACGGCAACAATTACTAATAAGTCGAGTCTGACGATTAACTACAATCGTACCGATCGAATACATAAACCATCCTGAGAGGAAGTCGTTTCTTCTATGAATAAATTACAAACGAAAGATATCTTCTCCTCACGCGATGTTGAAAAAGGAGAGGAGAACAGAGGGAAAAGACGAGGGGCTGAAGGGTAACGGTGTATATGGATAAAGTGACGGCGGAAGTGAAGGAGGGCAGGAGCGAGAGGATAAAAAGGATGAAGGCGGGGAAATATTCTGGACGGTTCTATCGTTATGCCACGGCCCCCGCAATCAATATTGCAGGAAAGGTGGACGGCGAGGGCAGAGTCGAAACGACTCGAAGGTACGGTGGCGAAGGTCCTGAGCCTGGCATTTACAATGAAACGAAGAAAGGATACTCCGTCTTCCTCCGGCGACGTTTTCCTCCTCCCGTCTCATCGTTCCTCTCACCCCGCTGGTTTCACGATGCTGGTTTCTTTTCCCTCGCGATGCACGCCGCTTGACTTGGCTGTCGTCGAAGTTCACTTTATACCGACGTTCAACAAAGCCTCCCGGCCCCTCCGGGGCTTTATTAAAAATTGAGGATGCAATTCACCTCGCGGGAGGACCGGCGGGGCCGTCTAAATAAAGGAAAACCGGCTGAATGGGCGAACTCGGTTTTTGCCACGTACGATCCACCGGTGACCGTCCACGCGGCAAGTCTCTCTTCGCACGGAGACCGGAGAGGTGAGATCGGCGTAAAGCACGAATTTACAATACGTGCGATGGAAACGAATTTGCGCGGTGAACGTTTGGCGCATGCATAAAGTATAGGCAAGATCGGACGTACGCGATCACCTTTCCGATCGTCTACAAGCGATCGCGAGAATGGGGCGATACGGACCGTAAGATGGAATACGTCTAAACTGTTCAACGTGAGTTTGTGCATTGAATGTCGATCATCGCGTGTGCCTGCGTTAAGATCTAAACAGCGTCCGCATATTTTGCTGTTACGCGTAGAGTATTTGTTCGATTTGTTTTTAGAATTGTTTACTAGGACAAATCAGATCGCAAAATGCTTTTTTTTCGTTAAAAGAATTCTGTCTTCATTTATGACTTCATACATTCGGTTATTATTGCTCTCTTCACATAGTTATTTATTACGTTCAATATGAATGAGATTTTTGATTATAATATTTTTAAAATAATTTACGTAAAAATCTGTAAATATTCAAATGCTGATAATCTCTGAATTAATAAAAAAAATTATCTTAATTTATAGTCATTTGCAGATAATAATAACAATTCAGGAATATTCTAAAGTAACCTTCATTATAAATTATAATGCAACTAAATATCCTATTATTTATCTGAATATATTGCTGCATAATTTGCTGTAATAAAATGCTGACTTAGTCATAATAATCCAACCATAGAATATATGCAGCGGGAGTTACACCGGCTATAAACGATTTTTTCTCTTTCGTCGAAGTTAAATTTCTTCTAAGTGAATTATAATCAAAACAATGAATCTCGAAATCGTTCTTGTATAGGCGGCTTACTAAAATCCCATCCGTAATTTCGCATAGTTAAATGCAGTCCCGTAATTAGAGGCTTTTCATGGCGTTTCACGCATGCGGCCGGGACACTGGCGTGCTAAAGCGAAACTAAAGAGCGAATCAGAGAAGTTTTAACCACGTCGGCAGCTCCTTTTGATCCGCGTTGTGCGCGATGTAGTACTGTTCAGAGACGGACGGCTTTCATGGTACTACATTTCGCAAGACAAGGCTACATTCCTTTAGATCTCCTGTACATAAATTTTATTTTCCATTTCACCAATATTTCTGTAAATATATCTGCATGTACAGTTAGTGCTTTTAGCATTACAAAAGTGCGACGAAACATAAGTTTTATCTAAAGATAAATTAAAATACTACTTAATTGTTTATTTTTATGACGAGAAGATTTGTGTAAATGTTTATTCTTCTAATGTTGACTTAACGAATTTTAACAATTTGTTAAACAACAATTAAATTGTTTTTAAGTAAGGTAAGATTTTTAAATCTAAAAATTAAACTCGCTGTTCTTGAAACATATTTTATGTACCGTGTCGACCATCATCGAATTAACGCCGCGGATATTAATTGTCGTCGTAAAGGCGTAAGTCTGTGGCAAGTTCGCGCGAGCATTTAATTGCCGGTGATACATAAATTCCGCGGCGCGATCGTCGTCGTCGTCGTCGTTGTCGACGACGTCGACGTCGTTCAGGCTCTCTGGAGCCCAAACGTCGCATTACCTTATCCGCATCGGAATTCCCCGCGGCGCTTCTAATTTACGATAAGTCTGCCACATCGGTGGGGACTTCAGGAGAGAAAGAGAGAAGGAGAGAAAGAGTGGGGGATCGGTGTCGAGAGCCGGCGCCTGAAAGGGCGTCGAAGTCGCTCCAGGATATCCAGAACCACTTGCGATGGGGACTTGCGTGCCCTATGGAGGTTCTCGTGACTATGGTTTCCCTCTTCTTCTAATCTCTCGATGGGCAAGACCTCCCGCGGATCTCGGCTCGTAGATCGAATCGAAAGGGATGGGGGACTTTGTCGGAAGGGCCATAGATAAAAATTGCATTAACATTATTTCGATCAAACTGGTCTGTTTATTCATGTTGAGATAAACTACGTTGACGATTAGTCACTGGTTCAATATCCTCACTGATTAGCCTTTAATATGTATAGGGCGATCCACTTAAAGCGATCCCTCTTGTTGACTTTTTTACTTGACGCCGGAGATAATTCGCGTCAAGTACTTTCTATACATATATTCTTTATCATATTTCATTAACGGACTTAACGAGCTAAAAAAGAAAATATATAATTGACAGTAATAACAGATATTATTTAGATTTGTGACCTCCTTGAGATAAAAGATGGCTATTTAAGTAAGCATCGTGCATGTTTTATGTCTTCCAAGACACAGATTCGCTAAAGTTTCTGTCACTTTAAATCTCCCGAACAGGATCTTTCCCGCAGTTGATTTACCACGTCGCGGATATCGATAAAAATCATTTTCCTCTTTTGTCGTTTCCGGAATGTCGACACTGCAGCCACAAGCGAATCTCTAATATTCGTATCTCCCAAAGTCACCGCTTATTTCGATGAAGTATGATCTACGCAGAGTTATAAAAGCGAAAAGGTATTAATGGTTTACAAGCTTGAAAGTCGCAGCCTTTCATATCGCTCATATTTCTTCCAAACAATGTCTCTCTCTCTCTCTCTCTCTCTCTCTCTCTCTCTCTCTGTCGCAATTCTAGTTTTAAGAATAATGTCTGTTGTCGTTGCTAGAATATCAGCGCCAAGCGATTCTGCACCGCAGGGAACCTAAGGTGTGGATACCACTGTGATTTATGGTTTTCGGCGATATCCACGAAACACGTTCTTATATATACCGATACATTAACACTGTCACTAATTGTGTCGCGAAAATGATAATGCTCGATTAAATAAAATATGGCATAAACAACATGACAATTAATTGTTTGATAAGATACATCCAGAAGAGATCCGTCTACGAAAACATAAACATATATCTTGTGTGATACATAGATATTCCATTAAAGTAATGTGCACGCACCCGCATGTGCAATTTTCTTTAAATCCGGTTGGATAACAAAATACAGTGATCTAATAATTTCGTAGTCATTAGAATTTTACTTATGCAACGCAGACGGAATGTTTGTTTAATGTTACTGCCAACGCGTCTTATTTTCGGTTATTTCAGGCGGTAGTACTCGAGGCTGAACTCAAGCGAATAAGTATAAAAGTTGCATCCGCCAGCATGCTTCCGTATGCAATGCATTTGGCGTAATGTCCGCCGGTACAAATGGAACTTCCACGGAAGTGCACTTTCCGCGCGTCGCAATCGAGATTATCGTCTTCATCTTTTCGCGTAAGGGAGGAAATAGCCATCCCATCGGAAAGTGTATCCACTGTGTCGGACATCTTTGCAACTTCTGACTCGCGCATTCCGATAGAAAGTCAACCTGCGAATTCTTGCGCGTATAAGACACCGTTTTCTTGGTGATAAAAGATAAAAGAATGTAGCGCGCGGTACTTTTCTTCTCATACACCCTCTCATCGTTGAAAATTGACTTTACACAACGGCTCGATATCGTGTTAACCGTATTACAAATACCTCCGCGAACACGAGGAAATTTTCTCTTCGCGCAGAGATAAAATATAAAGCAGAGATATTTTTTACGAGGGAAACGGACGCGACGCATAAACGTCGGGCCATCTGTTAGTAATTTGTAAGACGAGTCGGATAATTAAAAGTTTGATGCGAGCATTAAACTCGTCGGGTTATAAAACGAGGGGGTGTTGCTCACCGGACTGGCGGCTTTTGCTGCGGGAGAGAAAAAGCGAGAGGATGACGGTGAAGGGTGGTCGAGGTGGATGCATGAGAGGCGAGAGGATGCTGCTCCGATGCATACACTGGTTGTAGGAGGCATGCTGCAACAGCCATAAAGTGCTTCAGAGTGCATAATTTTTTAAATATCTTTATTACGACTTATCTTTATCTCGTCGGAGACAAGGCATGAGTTCGTGGATGAGCTGCAGTAATTGACCGAGTGAAATCTCGGTGAGCAGCGATAAAATGCAGCGTTGTGAAACTTTTAATGACACACCTCTCGAGGTGCGATACGTACCTCGAGCATTGTAAAGCATTTTATCGTATATACATATATGTCACGATGTATGTATATAAAATTAAAGATAAATTATCTATTCTTTTACGCGTATTCTTTGGGTTATTTTTTGCATGTGTTTATATAACTGTTTCACAAAATGAGAAATTAAATAAAAAGATGTACATTTTTTATTACGAAAGAAATATTTTGGAGACTAATATGATATTTTTTTATTACAGAGAATTGATGAGTTTCTCTTCTAATTGATATTATAATACATTTTCTATGCAAATTTCTGAATTGAAATTTTGCAGGATAAAAATATGCGTTTTGCCTTTTGCTTTGAGTAATTCATCGAATCGTTTTAATTGCCGGCCTATATGGATTTTCGTCGACGCAATTTGTCGGTCGGTGGCCTTACGAAAACAATTCTGTACGAACGGCTAACTGGCATTGCGGTTTTCAAACTGCAGGCCGGAAATAGACAGTAAGATATCGCGGGAAAATTCAATGAAAGGGAGTTAATTACAACTCGACCCCGTTCAAGCTTCTCGCACGGTCGTGACATACCGCAAAGCCTGTCCCTCGATCGACAATTTGCACACATAGAGTAATATGAGTGAGTTTGAGCTTAACTATAGGGGGAGATGTCGATTCTGTGCAAATGGGAAATGCATTAAGAGAGTTCGCTGTGTGTCATTGAGATTTGTAATATATACGTACCTATACTTCATTTCTGCCTAAATGCAATTTGAAACTGCAACATTATTATACGCCCGTTTTATACTGAATGCAGCAAATTATAAATACTATAACCCTTTATGTTTGCTTGATTTCCGTAATGGCGCGTACAATTACGCATATATATATATATGAATCTTTTTGACGATAGACGCATGTTAAAAGCAAAAACAAATTGCAACAATTAACTTATCTTATGCTAATGCAGATGACAGATGAATTTGCGTTTAAATATCTTAAGTATCTTACATTTCTCTAATGCTGAGAGGGGAGAGAGTGAGTTCCACATTGTGGAGAAAAAGAGAAAATGATAAAGATTTAATTCGTATTATTTTTTCAGGATATTCCTGTTGATTATATAAAACATTATATATTACTGATATACATATATACAATACTTTATAATACTCCAATTGTCGATTTATCGCATGGAAGCTAACGGTGAAGGTGTTATTTTATGACATGCCTAATGTTTTTTTTTTTTTTTTTTTCAGAGAGTGGACAGAGAATGGTGGTCGGGTTACTCAGCCAATCGAACCGAAGTCTATAAACCGCAGGAACAAAAATAAAATCATTTAAACTGTGATTCTCGTGGACTCGCGTTGTTATTAGCCTTTAATCCAGCTGTTACCGTCGCACACACTGAATCCCATTCCCGTTAATCAAAACGTTACGGCCTATACATAGAGTATCGCACGGGCCGAATCGTTAAATTCACGTATAACGCTTGTAGACGTTTGCTTGTAGTTTCGCACACGACCGATGGACGTGTGCCGGCATGAACGAGCACGACAGCGCACATCGTTATTACATTCCGCCTATTCGGACAGCCTTTTTTTTCTTTCATGCGTTAGGTGCAAATATCATTTTACGCTCACATCGGTTTGACCATCGGCTCGTAAATTATAAAGTCGACGAACGCGTACCCCTTATGCAAATCTCACGGTGAAATGGGTAATATACGCTGTACGACGTAAAGCGTATGGAAGTTTACGCGACAGATTTTTAAACCTTTTTTATCCCATGATTCACAATTCTCTATCAAGAGTCTATCATTTCAGATTCTCTATCATTTCCCTTCGATTATTATTTAAAACGATGTAAGATTCTGTCTGTCAAAGTTAAACAAAATAAAACGTGTCTTAATTATGTGTATGTGTGTGTTATTTATATTATCAACCTTTTTTATTAAATACAATTAGTGATTTTCTACGGTGAAATTTTATTTAGATTTTATTGGTTAAATTTTAAATTATATTTATTAATGAATAATATTTAATTTATTTAAGGAGAATTAAGTTTGTGAAGATAGCACGCAGTAGGATTTATTTGTGACATAAAACCTTGTTCTCAGTAGTTCAAACATCATAAGATATCAATCTGATGGGGACGATTTAGGTATATTTATGCGCGTACTTTATCTTTATAACAACCTTTATTTTTCTTGATGGCTAGAAAATCTCGCCGACATTATAACGACGTCGTTAAACACTGACGTCGTACACACTGACAGGATTGAGAATGAATGACGTAGGTCCAGTCGAATACTAGGAGGTCTAGGAATATCATTTTGTCTTACCTAGCTATTTTTTTTATAGACTTCGACTCAATCTTTATAATATTACATAAGAAATTAGCAATTGAAATTAAAGAAATTTTATTCTTCGCTGTGTGATGCAGATTTATTATTTTTAATTATTAATTGTATTAGTGTAGACATATAATATTAAACATATAATAAAACGCGCGATTAATATACGAAAATTATTATGATTATCACTCATATGTGCTATCAGATATGTTAACACATATTTAGATGCGTGAGAACATCACGATACTGGAATTTGTTGATACCTGTTATTAAATCATTGGCGATGTATCTCAAAAGCGCAATTTAAATCTCATCTCTTTGAGCTACAACTCATACATATTCATCTCAGCGTTTTAATTTTAGAGTAGATCGTAAGATCTGTGAATGCTTGACTACAACCGACATTAAAGAGCCGAGAGCAAAGCTTAGTGACGAGGATGAAATTGCTGGAAAGGAAAGTCGCGTTAGGATGTCACATATAGTCTTATTGCTAATCGATAAATTGGATACAGCGTATTACTAATTTATTACCTTACTAAAAGAAAATCAAGTTTAATATCTCTTTTGTAACAGCTAGGAAACTTTTTGATTAACTGTGATTGTATATTAAATAATTGTACTAATAAAGAATTATTAAAAATTTATCCGTAGCAACATAATATAATTATATTATTTTAATATACTCATAAATAACAACTGTTGTTTATATTTTGTAGTTAATGAGTTACTATTATACATATTGTTCTTTAACTGGGCATTATTGATATTTATGGCATCGTAATTTGCATGCAGCGGATATATGCCTTAGTTCAATCCGCCAGTTTAAATTGCTTGTTATACACGGTCATGGATATTTACCATGCAGCTTTGTCTTTACCGGCACCTTAAATCCATTCGAATAATGACGACGTCGTTACATCTGACGAGAATCACTGCGGGTAACGTGCGTCCAGCAGCGCGTTTCGAAATCTAAGACAAACCCTTCTTGTCAAACGCTTCCCGGAGTGGTCCATGGGGTGCTTTGTTTCGTCAACCACAGGCAATTTGTTTGTTAGTTGTGGAAGTATCTCGTCGGTCTGAGATGCCAGCATAGACTTCTGTTAGTGGCAACGATGTGGTACAACGAAGTATTTGTGAGAGGAGTATAAAGTGTCGAAGGAAGAAGAGAGAGAGATAGAGAATTAGAGGGTGAGAGGGTAAAGATGATGAAGAAGAAAGAGGGAGGGGAGAGAGAGAGAGAGAGAGAGCGGAAAGAAAGACAGAGGGTAGTGGCGCTTAGTTCCCAAAGTACAAATTAGATTATGCGCAGTGTCGCCGCGGGGGTGCCCCAACCACTTGTTCATAGAAAAGTTAGAGTCCCGTCTCGTTCCTGACGCCTGTACTTGTCTGACTTGCCCTTTCGCGTAGACACTAGCCGCAAAGACCCTTCCGAGTTAGTTGTCGAGTCCCTTTCGGAAATCGGCACCACCCGCTGACTTGCTGATCTTATGGGAGGAGATACTTTGGTATTTATCTAAAAGTATTACATTGGAACCGCAGGAGTGAGTTTCTGAACATCGTACAATTTGATTTTTTGAGGCTGTAAATATTTGACGCGAAGAACAGTGAGCGATGCATTAAGAAGTGTTGCACTTTGAAGGGAGTCTTTAAAATCGTGTATCTTATATTAAATCAAGAATAATACATTTCAAGAAACGGCTAAGTTTGAAACAAACTTAAGGTATAAAAATCGAACTTATTAACGACAAGAAAGTATGCAGAGAAAAGTTGCAACCGAGTTTAATCGTCTCGTGAGAAATAATACAAAGTAGAAGTGAGATTTCGCGACGCCATTGACCTATAAAGAATAAAAACTACGATTGAGTAACAGTTTCATTAGTGGGTCGATATAATAGGTCATTATCACAAAGTTAAGCAGTTAACTCAGCTAACTTTCTTAACTGTGATAAAATTAGATTTTGTAATAAAAACAAGGTGTTATTTAGGAAGAAGTTTTTAGACTAGGCACTTTCATTAAAATAGTGCCTGTATGAGAAAATATATGTTTAAATCAAGAATATTATCTTATAACTAAACTTGCCGTCTCCTCATTTACTATTTATAGATATATGATAATATTTGCATATTTTATTATTAATTATATATTTAACTTCAAATATATTTCTCCGTGTATTAATTTAATAGCGCCAGCTATGTAAGACGTAATTTTAATTATTATACTGGCCATCATTATAAATGACAAACGATATTTCGGAAGTTCAAGCTTTATTATAATAATATTACAACAACACCTGACGTAGTAGATCCTGATGGTTTTGCAGAGTTGATGTGTATTCCCATTAAATTGGCTGGTTAATATCATGGAAGCACGTCAGGGTATGAGGCCAGCTTATTTCCTTCACAACCAGGCTATTAACCCAGAGACATTTCGCGCGTAACCTTAAATGAATAGCTCCCAACGAAGATGCCTATCGCTTATTAAATGGAATATATATTTTATTTAAATATAGAGAAGAGGAAAGAAGGAGGAAGAAAGAAGTAATTTCTTAAGAAAATATTATTTCTGATTACCTAAATGTCGAAAATAATGATGGGGTTGTATATAAGAGACAAATGAAGTTGACCGAGCGCAAATTATTCATATTGCGTGTTTTTAATTAAACATCATAAATATAACAATGAAGAATACCTTGACAAGCAAACGTTTCCGCTCGGCGGAAACTTTAAATCATCTTTAGTCTATGAATGTTATTATGTAATAATAAAAATACTAGTTATTATCTATACAAAATATAGTGACAGGAAACTAATAAACGCCCGGAGGAATTGTAGAACGAATAAATCCTTTTTAGTAAGCACCGTTATCCCCTACAATTCTGTTTACGTTTTCCGCACTAACATCGACCAGCCGAAGGGCGACTACCCTTCGGCTGAAGTTCAAATAAATGCTAACCGCATTATATCCGTCATGTACCATTTTCGTCGCGTAAGTGAAATTGCGTGGGCCCCGGCAATATTACTTCGATGCCATTAGTTTGCAGCGGCACAATAAGAAATTGCTAATCAATTTGATGGGTACCGTCGTCGTATGTCATTTGTCATTTATATCGAATTACGGGGCTGATACTACAACGGGGGAGGCGATAAAAAATTATATTTCGCGCGTGTATAGAGCCCCGTGAGATCCAGAAATGAAATTTTGCACGCTCACGTTATACGCGATATCACTTTACAACAGATCCGATCGTTTCTTTTTTAAAGCTGATCCAATCAGTGTGTAATCCGCCGGGTTCGCAAAGGGATGCTGCGCCTCTTCTTATCTCTGATCCCAGCTTCTTCCCAGATCATAGACTAAAGCCATTAACACTTAGCGAGGCGATCCTGCTTTGCATGAAATCGAGACGAGCGCGAATGTCAGGGAAGAGAGACGCCGCCGCCGGCGCAAACGACGAGACGCGTAAGATCGATAACGCTCGCGTCGATTTTATAATTCATGAATTCATAATTCAAGCACACCGCTTCTCCTGCATCACTCTAAAATGGCACCTACATATAGGTGCGTCTTGATCGACGAACCGTCGTAACGCTCGAGGACCTTAAAGCTTTTATTACTTATAAACGGCAGTAATTCACTACGGCTGTGTCAGTACTTAACGGCATCTCTGCCGATGGCTGCAACGGCAGCTGTGTGTCTCGGTCCTGAATACCCCGCACCCACCGCACTTTATTTTATTAGATTATTAATTAACAGTTTCATTTGCGTCGGTCCGACGATCGCCTGCAGGTCGTTTGTAACTTTAACCGTTAAAAGTAATAGGGGTCGATGGGAAGTTTGCAACGATTATATATAAGTGATGATAATTGCTTCGCTTGTGAAATTCGATAGGCTTTAGCAAAGTATATATGGTGAGCAATAATATTGAAATTTAATAGCGAATAATGGAACGCACCGTAACGATGCAACATAATGAGGATTGTTCTTAAACAACGATTCCAGGGCGCGATGAAGCGAGCAGTTCAAAATTACGATATTGAGATACGCATTAGCCGAAGTCGTCGTTAAAGTTTTCGATGTACGGAACGTCGCAATTTCGGAAAGCATCTTAAAATTTTTATTGGTTACAAACAAGAGTCATAATTTATTTTAGAGCCGTCGATGTTTGCGATCTATTTGCCCACGGGAAATAGTCCCGGGGACGTTAAATCCACCGCATTTAGATATTCCCACGATTCATTCGCGTCTTCCCATAAAGTTCGATGACCCGTGAAGCGTAGCAACCCTCCTTAACTGGTTCCACTCTTTGTCTTTATCTTCGACGAGGCAAGCATAAGTCTGCGGAAAGTCTCCGTCGTCGTCTGATCTCGGAAGAAACGATACGATAATTACCTAGTTCCTCTCTGATTTTGTTCAGTTAATCCATATGCTACAAGAAAATTGCATCAACAATGAGAAACAGTGTCGCCTAGAGTCACACATTATTTGTTTCATGAACTTATATGTCACGCTGCTACATACTTACACATTTATGTAATCTTTACCTTCATTTATATGTTATGTCGAATGGGATTTAAAACGGTAACTTTTAACAAAGTATGAGGTCGTAAAGAGAGCTGCGGCTCTTCCACCTGTTCTCTTCCCTGCATTTTCCCTGCATCGTGAGGTAAGTTCTCATCGATCTGCGAGAAGACATTTCGCGATACGTCTTAGGACAGTGACGCGTTCGCTCAAGGGTGAAAAGAACGAACACGTATCGCGGCCTGTCACATGACAGAGTCCGGTGCACCAGCAGCTGGAGGTGACAACTTATTTCCTTCGCGCCTTACCCGCTGTTCCAGCGCTCGCCCTTTGTTCGATGAATAATATATGGCGATGGCTGTCTGCATTGTTTTGCGTATACTCAGACGCGCGCGCGCGCACGTATGCACCCTGGGCACCGGATGCTGCGCGTGCCCCCTCCGGCGTCTACGCGATTTCCCGCTACGTGTCCGCGTACATAACGACGTATCCGGTCTGCGCGAAAGGAACTTTGGCAAGTCTCGACGCTGACGATATCAAAAGCACCGACAGCCAACAGGCAGACGCGCTTCGCAGAAAATTTCGCGCGAAATTTTCGTCGTAACCTTACGTTACGTGACGGACATACATTGGAAATACACGATACGTTCTTTTCTGGGCGCTGTAAGGATGAATAAGTGCGTTGCACGTTGTATTCTATGCGAAATATGATAATGAAGTAAAGTTTATCGGTGCATATACGGAATAAATTAAAATACGTTACGTGACCAAACTCTTGAATTTTATGCACTTATTTCTACATTAAATCAAATAGAAAGTTAGTTTTATTGAATTTATGATAGTTTTATAGCAAAGAAAGAAAAGGAAATGTACGTGCGTGAAAAAAATATTTCAAAAAAATATCCCCAAAAAATAACGATTCATTTTTTGCTAAATAATTTTTCGAAACGATTTTCTAACCATAAGAGTTATATTTTTCGACTTATTTCGTGCACGGCGACAGGTCTTCGTATATCTTCGTTAGTTTACACCGATGCTACGTGACGCGACTTCTCGAATTATCCGAAACACAGAGTTGAATTCGGTACCTTCCTTCGATACCGGCAACGTTGAATTTTACAACGGTAGCCTCGGATAAACCGAGATAAACTTCGCGCTGTTTCTCTTCTCGCCCTTCTCCGCTAGATTGCTTCCATCCCTCCTCTTCCATTGGAATCTAAAGAATTCATAAGATCCAGGGAGGCATCCCTTTCGTGGTAAACAATCGTAAAACACGATCCACGTTTCTCTTTATTTTTAGTTTAAGAAATACCTCGATTCAGTTCGCGGAGGAAGAGTCGAAACGTTCTTGTGGCGAAATTAAAAATATTTTCTCGTATTTTGTAAAAAAAACTCACGCGTCTTTGCAGCCTCTTCATTGAGTAAGAAATTTAAATAAAATTATCATCTCGCGTTTGAAATTACAACGGGTACAAATTATCAAAGTCTAATAAGATTCGTGTTTGTAGACAATAAACAAATAATTGCTGAAAAGCCAATAAATGAAATAATAATGATTGCCAAATAACAATAATTTTTCAAGTTGCATTCGTACACAAATAACTTTTTATAAATTAAATCGAGATAAAGCGAGCTTGTAAAATTCTGCTATCAGTTCAATATATCAGGTAGACATATTTTTTAAAACCACTTTTTTTTAGCGTTTGTTTTGACGTCTGTCCCGTTTTTAATTATTTTATATTTCCGGGCAATATGTCAAACTAATACAGCAGAGATTCTATCATATTAAAAAAATGTTTTATTAAATTACAGTGATATCGTTGATGAAAAATTTGTGCGATTGTGTAAATTAAAATTATATTTATATTTCCATGGTGTAAAATTACAGCGTTCAAAATTTGTTATTAAAAATATTTTTAAAACTTCTAAAATTTCTTGTTAATAAATCAATTGTGTTTCCCTCTACAATGATAATATCATATTATGGGGGGGAGACAATCGCATATTAACAATTAATGATAGCAAAATAAATATTGGTTACAGAATTAACTGAATATCCAATGTTATATCGATAATAAACTGTTGAAAGGAAGGATATAATACTATCGAGAGCGGATAATCAAATAGCTGCTCATTACTGCGGCAATTGATCAATTATAATCGAGCATACGCAACAAAGTATCCACAGACAGATGCGACATAGTCGTTGCGGTCATTGTACAAATGTTTCTCTCTGCACAGTTGCACTTGATAATTGTCCCTATTAATAAAACTTTGCAACAACAAAGTAATATAATTTAATTTAATGTTCAATACGATTTTATTACTTAAGAGTGACGTATATAATAAATCTAATTAAATAAAAAAAAATCCTATATATCGGTCAATTGTGTGAATTTTTATGTATGTATGTATGTATGTATGTATGTATGTGTGTGTATATATATATATATATATATATCGTATATATATATATAATTATATATATATATATATATATCGTTTCTTGTGGTGACTTTATTATATATTATTATAATACAAATTTGGATCGATGAGAATAAATCTAATTAAATAAATTCTATGTTCGATCAAAGCAGATTTTAGTACTTAAATATTTTTGTATAAATTTATATACATATGTGATACAAATCACCGATGTATAATACGATGTATAATACTGCATTTATATTATTTCTAATAAATACTTCTCGATTGTTTGGCTTTTTTTTCCTTTGATTGAAGAACCGTTTAAGCTTTTTTCACGTAATCTTTTTTACATAAGCCGGATGCACACGAATACGTAACAGAAACAATGAAGAGACAAAAAGCTAATGCCTCTGAGTAATAAAGTGAACGTTCATTATCACAGTGGGGGTCCAAATTGATCAATTATATAATCGAGCCTAGAGCAAAGTGCCTGCAATTGGATGCTTGCAGTTGTTGCGTAAAAGTGCATCACTGAAACACGATTGCGCATTTGTACGACAATCACTTCAGGCTTCATCATCCGGTCGTCGGGATGAAGAGTAGGCATGATTCCACGCGGACCATCATGTGCGATCAGCGATTAAAAGGATCGTTATTGTCGACCCTTGTCTGTCCGAGCGTAATTCAGCTGGCCAATTCGATCGCGACGTCGCGACGTCATTTTCGAGTGCAAGCCGTCCCGGCACAACTCGCGAAGTGGTTTGGAGAGGATTAGCTCGTTGGTTCGATTTCATCGGATCTCATCGTGGCTGAGCCCTAGATGTCATCGCCAGGAAGGTCGGGACATCGAAGATCAGGCGGGACGATGAAGGGATGTCACGGGGATCTCTTGTTTGTGCCATATCCACTCGCGCTTTATGTCTGTGAGAGTGCATTCGTGTCATATACATTTCACTAGCATCTTCGAGATGAACTGAAAGTTCGGGTTTATTACGGTTCTTCTTATGTATAGTTATAAGATTGATATATTCACTAAAAATAGATTCATGTTCTACAATAATTTTCCATCATGTATGAGAGTACGTTATGGATTTTTCTTATTTAAACAAATTTTAATTTTTCTGCTATCAAAATAGTTAATTAAATAATTAAGAATTTAATTTTATTCGCTTGGATAGAATAAAAAATAAAATGACTTTCTTCGTCTTAATTCTTTACTCGCTATTTACTGACAAAATTTATAATCTTTACACAGATTCTTTACACTTGAGACATACATCAAAGATAAAGCCAGCTATAGAAAGAATAAAAGATTCTAGAGAAAAAAAACTTAACCATATAATATAAGCCATTTTCGATATATACTGCCAGTATTGAGGATCTACAGTGTACGTAACGTGCATTATAGATTTTCAGTATTGACAGTGTATATCAGTGTATATCAGAACTCAGAACACTATAGAAAGTGAAGTAGAAAAAACAAAAGTATACGCAAAGCTGGTATACCATACGCCGTCGTTTGTACATACAAAATACAAAATGAATATGAGAACAGAGATTAATATATTAGTATATGATTGGACAGAAAAAATGTATGTAATAATAAATATATGATGAAATATAGATAAGGAAAAATTTGCGAATTTTCGCAAGTTTATTCTTACAAAGAATTATAAATATGTTCAATAGAATTAAAATAATAATTTGGTGAATTAATTTGATTAACAGTAAATTAATCTTCAGGAAAATTCCGAACTACGTAAAATGATTTACATCATAAATTCTGCACACCTACATCCAATCCTTCAGTTAGTTCTTAAATGTGATTTGCAAAATGGTTGACAATATCGCAATATGAAATTCTCGTCATGCGTATTCCATCAGCTCTATTCTTCCCACTTTATTCAGGCTTCGTCGAATAAGACACGCGGGGGATCAACGCGCGCTTGTGGGTTCAACTTCACCCAAGAATAAATCGTCTGCGGGCGGCTGCGCGCTGTCTTCCCAATTATAAAAGCTATTATGAATTTGCCGGGCAATTTGGCGGCTTTGAAAACGTGCCGCGCGTACGCGATATACCTAGGCAGTGGAATATCGTGATACCGGGGCTTAACGCGGCTTGCGAGAACTTCCTTCTGACAATTTTGCGCAGCGGACAAAAATGCGAGCGAAAAAAGATGCGAGCGAGAGCTCGCGCGAACGCGAAGCATTAACGATCCATTGAGGGCGACAACGACGAGTTTCAACGCATCCTGCTTCAGCGATGAGAGAATATTTGTCTTTGGACTTGCCCATTTGACACTCGATACTTCTTGACACCGACACGTCGCGTAAAGAATTGCTGGTGCCTCCGCTCGGGCACCGTCTGCTTCGAATTGTCGTCCATTTTTCTCAACGAGCCTTCTGAAGGACTAAGATTGCGCACCTGCTAAACGCGAACATCCAATGCTTCCCCGTAGATACTCGCGACGAAAATGATGCCACTTTTTATCTTCTTTGTTGGATAATCCTAACATACTAATATACGTACATATAACGTGGATGTTTTTTATTTATTAATACAAGTCGATACAAGTGTTCTGTCTTTGTTACTCTCTGAGTGTCGAGAAAGATAGAACAATGTTTGTGTCGACTTGTGTCACTAAATGGACCTCGTGCCAACATGTCCACTTAAAAATGCAGACTAGATTATAATTATACATTTATATATGATAAAGAAAAAGAACTACATTTGATACATTTTGACTAGGCAAATTGATTATGTTTGCAATTTGTGACTATATGATTAGTTTTCTGATATTAGAAAACAAGTTTACGATATTATTTGCATAATTGTTAGGCAGATAGGCCAGGATTTATTCTCACAAATTTTACGCGATCTGGATTTTAATGCTCGGATAAAACGGCGGCAGATTAAGGGATCGTGCGGCTCCGAGTTGGCGATTAATGTCTTTAAAGCTCACACGATGTGAGGCTAAGCCTCTTAATTCTCTATCCTTTCATGTTACGAGGCGTAATTGATACTTCCCTTTTTTTCCCACTGTAAGCACTTGCTCGTTTATCGTTTAATTGCTCGCGAAGCAGCTTCGGTCTGTATTCTAATCGTTCTGACCCCGGCAGCGTCGACGGATCGATAAAATGTGGTGTACGAAATTGACCTCAGAGCATGATTGCGTAGTAAAGCTTATTCCTCCTCATAATTCAGAGTCCTAGGCGAATTTCAGGTACCGTGGCACAAATTGTGTTCACGTCGTACATTATGCGTCGAACCCCGTGATTTCGTAGTTCCATGTACGTCCCTCACGCACCCACACGCACAGAATTCCAGGAGCACGCGATTGTTGAACCCCATGGTCGGCATCCGGTCGGTAAAGTTCCGCCGTGAACCGACGTCAGGGATGGATTTACTTCGACACAGCTACCTACTAGCCTGCGGCTACAACAAACCGCTGGTTTATCGTGGCGACAACCGCCAGAATACATCGTCATGCTTGAGCCTGTCACCAAAATTTCTCTACTAATCGCGATGCGTGATTACAAACAATTATTACAGCTTTCAGAGGCAGCGAAGTTATGAGAATCGAGGTTGATACAATTGTTTTCGTTCGAGTTGTGAGATGCAGTGAAAACAATTATCGCATCGTGAATGGATATTCGAATTTCTAACGGAAATTCGCTCGCATGATTATCACCGTTTAATTCGGTACTAAACTGTATTTGGAATGATGAAGATAGTGGACGTTTTTCAGCAAGAACACAGTGTAATACAGTGAATCATTACATCCTTGTTTATCAAAAATAATTTTAAATAATCCTTATTCAAAAAACAAGGATTCATTGTATTACGCTATGTCCTTGCTGGAAAATGTTCAACATCAAGTCCTTTCCAGATGATCGTCTATAACTTACAAATTTTGTTACGTGTGAACGAAGTGGTAAGCCAACGCTTACTGAGCTTCTTTTTTGCGAACGCGAATGATAATGTATACGCGTCCCTGCGCACAAAGGTGCCCGTACTTCGCCAACTTTGTAAGTGGAAGGTGAACACCTAATCGAGGCCCAAATTAGGGCGAGCGATAACCGCGGCGCCAGTGCGGAACACGACGCGACGGGGCACAAAGGAACTCCTCCGTGCGTGCCACCCCTTGCGTAAGATTTGACCATAGTTTCGAATATGACGCAGCAGTATTTTCGAGGGTAAGACTGTATTTGCAACACTTACGCGGTAACACTTTGATGGATGAGAAACAGTAATCAGTGGTTACAAGGGCTTTTTCAGGAAGCTCATTAGCGTACCTTCCTTTTTCCTTGCTCGCGTAAAGGACTCGACTGTATCTATTCTTCCCATAATAGCTTAATTTTTCGAAAAATCATTCGTTTGAAAAAACAAAAGTTAAAACCACAAATGCACCAAAGGTATATAAATTTTATGAAATGTGCAATTAAAAGCATGCTTAATATTTTGAAAATACTTACATTTATCAACTGCAATATCTTCGAATTTATTATAATTTATATTATAATTATATTTATATACGTATATTACTTCACTAAAGTATAAATAACAAATATATATTCTCTTGTGTATTATATCTTTTTAGGAGAAGATAAATATATTTGCAAAACACGTTTCTTTAAAAGAATCAATGAGGATAAGATAAAACGCTAAGGTTGCAATCTTGTGAAATAGTATTATAGTCAAAGAAATACATTGGCAAAATGGTGCTTTTATGCATCTACGCTTTAAGAGATACTGGTTAGACAAAATACGAACTTACTGAAAGAAGAGTGTATATACAAAGGGAAAGAATAAGGAGGGGAAAGAGGTACGAGTTTCTTTCTCGGTTTTACATTACGTTTTCTCGAAAGAAAATGGTTGAACGGATGAGGAAGGGTCGAGAAAGAGAGAGAGAGAGAGAGAGAGAGAGATATGGAGAGAGTTGGAGGACTTGGAGGATGAAGCGTAAAGCAGCGTGTCGAGGGCAAATTAAAGAGGAACTTGCGAAAAAAGAGAATGAAGGGGAGGGGAGGGTGGTGAAATGGAAGGGAACGCACAGAGTGCCGCTTTCACCCTCGAGTCATTAAAAACGCGGTCGTCGTTCTAGCCATTAGAATGACAAATGACGTCGTTGACGGTGCCAAATTAGTACGATGAAAGGACGACAGACACTGCGAAAGCCCAGCGTGACGTGACCTATACGTGGGTACGTTAGGCAGAGTTTGTAACACTTCTAATATAAAAGTTTTTACCATGTATATTTTGTGTGTTACCCGTTACTAAAACAATAATGGTTATTGCCTTTGAAAATTAATCCAATTTAAGAATAGAAATTAATTGATATTGAAATTACGTAAAAATATGTTAATTTAATTAAAACTAAATAATTTAATTAAAACTAAAAAGAAAAAACGAAAATTTAAACTTTTCACATCATGATCAAAAAAAATTAAATTTTCTTATTAATTTATTTATTATAGTATTCGTAAAAATTTTTAATATAGTTCATAGACTTCTCACATGAGTTATTGCATAACTATATTGTGATCCAAACTAAATTAAAGAAATTTACAATTTATTTATCTAATATCTATAAAAATTTTTAATCTAGTCCATAAACAGTTTGAAATACATTTTGTTAGTTATAAATTTGAATTTTCAAAACTCTAGAAGTATAAATCACTTTACAAAATAGCTAATAAACAAATTCCCAGTTGATTTTAAGTATGTAATACCTCGTACCTTCAAATGTATATTCATTTATGAAGATTAAAGAGTATTTATGGAATCTCCGGAGATTTTCAATTAAACGAACTGTTCATTGGATTATTCTGCAATTACCTAGATAATTGATCCTCAATAGCTGCTGCAGTCTGAGATTTTTTTTATTGTACTTATACGCGATAACGCAATTATTGAAACTGACTAAAATAATTATTCTCGTAATCAAGGCTGACACACGATATTGATATATAGCAGTTTTTTTAAGAAAGGTATTGAATAGGATTATAGGAACTATATTTTCTCTTAGATTAGCAAGAAATCTTGATAAAATAAGAGGATAAGATGATTTTTCCAAGGTTATAAAAAAAATCTCATAAAATCATGTTCGCTTCGCTAAAAGTTTTATTTTATTCGTCGGCCAATTAATCCGACGAATCTGTGTGTATGACTTTGTGTACGCATGCGTGTATGTATTCTTGTTGTTCGTGTACTGTATGCGTTTACGTTACACACCTCGTAGTCACCTACGTCGCAATTAATACAATATAATATGTATAGTTTTGTTTTTATCTATCTCGATAGCATACAAAAGGATACAGGCACACAAATATCAAATATGCATCCGGTACTCGCGTTATGCTATTGATCAATATAATTACACTCACAATGGTACCGCCCCTCCGTACTCGTCGTTTACATTATATAATACAGATATATACAAATGGTCGCTCCCGCGCATCGACGGGCGTATTTATAATACGTTTACACATATGTATGTATAAATTACAGTCGCTATATACATCGAGAGATTATGCGGCGCATTTAATACCTTCGGGGTGGCGGAAAGTTTCCTATTATCGCTCGTGCTAAATCTATTGATAAACCATCATCGTTGTCATTGTCGTCGTCGTATCTGCTCACCATGCTTTCTTCGACTTTCTACAATACAGTACAGTACAGCCAGACGCGAGGTATTTCACGATCGATCTTTTATGTACACGGTGTCTGCTCTTGACGAGTCTCTCGTACAGAAATCATATACGTGGCCGAACTCATCGTGCAGTTATAAATGTCGTAGTGATACGTACAAGAATTATTATCTTCATGAGAATTGCGAGATAATAAGTAGCTGTCAGTGATCTTATCATATACATTAAAAGTACTTTTAGCATAAATATGAGGAAAAAGATTATTATCTCAATTTATTTTATGAAACTTGCTGTCTGTTTAATTAAGGAGAATCATGTAAATAAATTTTTGTGCGGTTTCTCTCGGCACGTTTCGTATTAATTGCGATGTACCCGCGAGCATAATGCAGCTCCGAAGGTCGATCGATCAAACGACCTCTCAGGTTGGTCCATTTCTTTTTTCATGCTTCCTCGTAGAGTCGCATGTACGCGCACGCACTTACGTGTCGTCGTATAAAAGATGGGCCAGTTTCCCCTCTTTCCGTCTGCCGCGCGTTCCGTCGGACCCCGTGTCGTCGGTTCAACCGGAGCTTCTTCTCGCATTTCTCATGTCAGATAGAAAAAGGGCTGCATGCGTGATTTATGCCCGAGACTTTTCCCCGGTCGCACCGGCTGCACCGTGTTCCTGTGCACATTGTACGTACCGATGCAGAACCGATCATGTCGTATCTCGGTTATATCGGCGGGCCGTGCTCGTGTATCGTTGTATCGCCCTCGACATAGCGGCCGGAAGAAAACTTACGACTGGCGTAAAAGTACATACGTATATCGAGGGCAAGGAACCCATACGGTGCCAAGACAGTGCTATCTCCGTGCTATCTTCCGATACTGTGAGAGCGGCGATAAGAATTAGTTGTATGACATGCGCGCGCGCGATCCGGAAGAACGAATCCCCTTTAAGCCCCCGAGATTATTAACGCTTCTCATTGCTGATGAGAATAACTTGAAATTACGACCATGTCCAATTTGACTCCTAGGATGTAGATAATGGTATCCGGTTCTGCTTGAACTAGTTTCTAACGGATCGACCAGTTACTATAGATGCCATTATTTATGTCTTCGAGGGATCTTTGTTGTACGTTGATGCTATTCGAGAGCTCGGATAATCTGCACGCATTGTCTTTAGCAATCGCCATTCTCACTGTTCGGTTATTTTATATTAGAGAACAATAGATTAGAGAAACTTCTTCTTAGCTTAGAGTAATTTACAAAAAGTGATAAGTTTGGGTAAACGTGTCACGGTAATATTAACCTTCCATCTGCAATTTAGATCTTTTTTGGCATATAAGCGAAATTTTACCTTTAAAATCCATTTCTCCGAAATAAAGGACTGAGCACGGTTGCTCTTTTTAAAATATCTTGTTAAAAAATTATTTAACACTGAGAGAAAAATGTCCAAATAAATGTTACTTACGTTCTTTTCGATATTTATTAGTTATGAAAAAATTTCATTGTGATAATGAAACATACATTTTTGTGAAACATATTTCATTAATTGTAAAAAAAATAATATAAATGACTCATTTGCTAAGCATATAAATATTTATTTCAGTGAAATAAATATGTTTCTCATAAATAAATTAAATATCTTTTTTTTAGTTAAGTGTATAATATAGATTACCCTTTAAGTATATAATAAGGATATTGAAGAGTAGTTGAATTTTTCCACATTTTTTGAAAACCTAGCACAGAAACTTGGGCTGGACAGAGAAAGTAAAAATATGATTGCAGTTGGATGGTTAAATCGAAAGTAACAACACCATATAAAAGTATAAAAATGTTAATGAGAAGTTATGAAAAAACGACGAGAAAATTACAGATGATACTAGAGAACGGTCTCACACGTTGTAATAGAGAATATCAACTGGCACTGTCGGCAGTTTGTGCGGTTTCATACAAGTATAAAAGAGATATAAAATATCCCGTACGAAGTACGCCGTGAGCAGATACGAAAGTGTCTTCCATCGTCATCTTTATCGTTTCCTTCGTCGGGGAGAGGATCTCCCTTAACTCGCGCGCAACTTCTTTTTACACAAACTAACTTTCCGCTATCTCGCTGTCTTTCTCTCGTTCTTACCGATTACTGATCTAGCTCGCTCGTGACGTGCGTCACGCGGAGCACGTGCACGTTCATGTTAGTTTAGGAGACAAAATTGACGATTATTGCCAGGAGCGGACTGTCAGCGGTTGGAAGTACGAGAGAGGGTTCAAGGTACTCGAATTTTCCGTGTCGTGGTAACGATAGCTCGGCGAATCGATCACAGTGATCGTTGAGCGAGAAAATTATCGAGAACCATCGACGAAGAGGAAACTCGGCGAGCACGATCGCGCGTCGGTCCCTTAAAAGCGACGAAATCGAAGATCGAGCTCCCATGGACCTTGATGGCGACGCGGATCATTTTGTCCGTCGTCGCTCTATTACGATAACGATAACCGCTTGTACGTGATATCTCCCGTTCCTAAAAGACGACGATTATTATTGCGACGAAATTATTTGCTTGGTGCCCCCCCCCCCCCCAACTTAAGGCGCTTGAAGAAAGTGTGTGTATATGTACGAGGTCCCTAACGGTTAATATTTACACTCGAGAAGCGTTCGAAGCTGTCACTGTTAATTTTCTCTTTAAATTTCCTAACATCCTACGTGGCGACGATATCGATTAAACACTAAATATACATAGCAATGTTCCAATCGTTGTAGACGCTACGCGCCGCTCTTGCCGCGAAAGGGCGCGACCTGCGCGGGGGAACGCTCGATTAAATTTCTCCTCGACGAGCCAAACTGTCTCACGCTTAATCGAAAAACCGATATGTGCGCGAACATCCCTCGAATCACTCGTTCGGATAAAAAATAGCGGAATGTCAATTAGTATATTCGGTCTCGGGACATATGATATTGCAAGAGCGAGACTCGAAATGATGCCGTAGAGACCGATTTGATGAAATGAGAGAAAAATTGAGCTTAATAGATTACGATCGGTAATCAAAGAAAGTGCAGCGGTCAATGGACGATCAAATAATACGTACGGGAGAACTATTTGAACGACTCGCGGTAAAAGCGCCGAACGAGCCTTAAATTTCATGCCACGTTCCACGTCAGATATTTAAACCGGTAATAAATTTCGCACCGCGCACACAGGTGCACACAGCCATTCGTCGACCTAGGAGAGAGAAAGAGAGTCGGTGCACTTTACGGCTGCTCTTTCAGGGTGAAATTCAAGGGAGAGCTCCACCGCGCAAGGCACGCTTAAGCATATAACGTGCCTATATATATATGTTACTCGCGAGAGCCGGGCTCTTTTTCATTATATATCACAATATGGTCGAGGGTCTCTCTCATCCTTGCGCACCCGATATCCCGAATCTCTCTACGTTTTTTTTTTCTCTTTTGTTCAATTACGTACACATGTAGTTATTGTTGTCTCATCCCTGTATTGTCGGTTCCTTAACGCTGGTAATTCTCGATTCTCCTCGTTGCATGAAGGCGATGTCGGTAGAGATAGAGAAATAAAGTTAATTGGACTTATATATAATCTATTATATGCTTAAAATTCGTCGTCGTACGATAATACGTATTTTACCTTTTTTGTATATATATATATATCTATATATATTTTTTATTTTTTTCGTATGTATATATATATATGTATATATAAATTAAAAATCCGTCACGGGACAATAAATAATATGACATACGCGTGCATGGCGCAAGTCGGATTACTGAATTATTTATATGACATCAGTCTTGTGTGAGGCGGGATCGAAGCTCGCTATCGTTCCTCCTTTTTAAATATCGTTACGTCGATCTCGTCGCGGCTTTTTCCTCCTGATGTCAAGCGTCGCGTCGCCTGGCGTTCGTTCATGCGCGCGAATAATTGAAACGCCCGCTTATTCCATCAAGCGAGTAATTAATTATCTCTTCGACCCGACGTGACGATCGCGCCATCGGATAAATATCTCATCCGCCCCGGTCCTTTTTTTTTCCCTGGTTGCCACGCGTTCCTCTTGGATCGATAGCGAGCTCGATCTTGTTGCACATGCGCGCCGAACAGACCAAATCATTAACGCGACTCTTCCTTGGAAATTCGTCCGCACACGTTGACATGTGTATATTCCTCGTAACGATTACACATCGTTTGCCTGATGCCATTCGAAGAGATTGACAGGCGGAAGTGGCATTTCGCAACGTCACACGTTACATCTCGTTCACGAAATTCCACTTCGAGTACTACGAAAAGATTTGGCAGTGTGAGACGCTGAAACGCGACGGATGCTGAGATTTGACTCTCAATGAATAATCTGAAAACCATGGACGTCGAAATATATGTACTGCACTCTAAAAAAAAAGATGCCAGTATGGATTCAACGTCGTATGGTATGTATATAAATTTTATCGTGTTGATATTAATATTAATCCTCGGTGTATTTATATCAACCCTATCATGGTATGGATTTAAAATCCATGATGTTAAATCCACATCATGTGGTGTTACATCCACACGTTACATTAACACATCAGGGGTTATTACATAATATCAAAGTGAGAATTATATAAATACTGCGTGAAATTAAATCCACACCAATATTTTTTAGAATGTGTGATTTTTTTACAGACTTTCGTGCAGATCTTGCGGGCGAATCTCGGGAAGAGTCGTTTGCACGAGGTCACTTTACCATTAAAAAACTGATATGCCAATTTAATACAACTTCGATTACGAGATTATACTTATCCGTAGAAATTGCGTAGATCGAATCTCTTTAAAAGACCGTGATTGCTCGAGATTGCGCCTACAATTAATATGTTCGAAAATTCGTAATTCGTCGATGGCAGTGCTCGTCGAGAAGAAGGTCTGTTTCGCGACGGACGCGACCGCGCTGCGATCGCGTCGTTTATTTATTTATTTATTTTTTCTCGCGATGCGCTAAACTCGGGGGAAAAAATATCGTCGTTGTAACAAGCAGGATTACGACCCCTTTCGCCGCGCGGTCGCTCACAGCGTTTACTTCGAAATATACAACGTGTTACTTTTGCCACCGCCCTTTACCTTGGGATTAACAACGGGTGTGTTCTCGCAGCATCCTCACGGCACTGGAGCTATTTTACTCTGCTCCATGCTTACGTTCCTTCCCTCCGTATAAATATTGTAAAACACGCGTACGGAATAAAGCGTGTGGAATGGATTTGTAAAATTCAGGACCACGTATGTATACGTGTGAATAATTTAATTCTATAAGCATTCTCTTGCAAAGAGAATTCGTCACACAAGACGACAGTTTAATTTGATCACGAAGTTGATAATAGCATACTCATGAATAATTATTGGACAAAGCACGATAACACGAGAGAAACTGGATCAATGAAAAGTGTATCTTTTTCTAGCGCGAAGAAAAGCAAAAGAATTATTATTTAAATATAACTTTCGAATTAGTGTAATGTTACAAATATGAAAGAATTATTGTTGGAACATTAAATAGAACAGAGTTCTGGAAGGTGAACCAGTGCCGGAGGGTTCATTCGATCACGCGATCTCGTTGCTTGAAGCATCCATCATACCTTCGATCCTTTCGCTTTCCGTGAATATCCTGCGGGTTGCGAGAAGTCCTTACGCGTATCTGTGCAAGGAGTGCTCGCGGCGCTTGCTACTTCTGCGCTCACGCTCGCAAACTGGTTCCGGACTCGGTGGATTCGAGTACGTCAAATTGTTGGAACCTCGAAGAGGTGGTGCGCTCATCGGGGGCGGAGGCGGCGGAAAAAAGCTCTGCAAGCACGCCTAATGCATCGGAAAAGTATATAAAACGCCTTCGTGTGTCCAGCAAACACGTTTCATAAAAAATATATTCGTTTTAAGAATAATTAGAAAAACAACAATTTCTAATCTTTAATCTCTAATACTTGTAATTCATTGACACACTTTAAATAATTATAAAGGATATCGATAATGTTTTTTTTTTCATTTTTACGAGAAACTCGAGTTATGTCAAAAATAAATGTGAAAGATTCGTAATTTCATCAATTTTTGAAGAGATTTTAACTCTTAATGCGACAAATTTATATTATGCTTTTACATCTCACCTTTGCGCTACCCCTGGAGGACGATTTCGAGAATACGCTATCCTGATCGCTGCTTACACTAGGCACAGGCATTGGTACTGCATAATCGTACGTGGCATCTGTGCAGCAAAAAATATTTATTTTCACTGCCCTTTTGTCAAGCGAAATATTTATTATTGTTTGCTTGACGGTTGCGACTCATGCTGAATTTGTGGTTGAGACATATATGATACAAAGGGTTATTAAATAACGCGCGGTACAATTGGACTATTTCGTCTATCTCGTATTTGTACTTTGAAGCACCTCGGTCATGCTGAAGAAGTTCAAGGAACTCACCAGACTGTTCGACGTTGTCATGAAGGTCCTTGTTGTCTACAACAACCGTGCTGTATCCGTAGTACGCCGCATGAGGAGATTCTCGATACTTGTTCTCATGGAAGGGTTCCTGGTACTCGTCAAGCCTGACATCGCCCAAAAGACGATCATTGAGATCTCGCGGTAGGGTCGTGAGCTTCGTACCGGCGTACCGGTCGTCGAGTTCCTCGACCCGGTAGGTCATCAAGGAGGGATCCTTCTCCGTGGTGCCGTACGCGGATTCTGGCGACAGATGCTGATGATTGCCCGTCGGAATCGCGCTCTTGGCGCCCAGAGGACTGGCAAAGTTCTTACGCTGTCTGTGACGCGTGACTATTAGGAATATGGCTACCGCCAGTAGCAGAATTACGACGGTCAAGACGCCAATGATCACAGCCATGTAAGTCGGATCGTCCTGCTTAGCTACCGGAACTTCGGCTTGCAACGGATTGTCGCGAGTCAAAGTTCTATCCCGCAATCGCGGAGCTTCGGTCGTGGGCGGCGTTTCTGGAGTGAAGTTACCGTGAGCAATGTCTGCAACACGATAGAAACACGTGCTGCTGAATACGGCATTTTCAGGTGCTAACTTTGATGACGTTTATTAATTGAAAATGTAAAGCAGTAACACAGATACGTTGACAACAACATGATAAATCTCGTAAATCGCTCCATTTTCGAAATTATCTATAATAGTGTTAATATTTTTAATATATTATTGTCTCGGTATAATATATTTAAAATATTTTCTTATTAGATTCTTTAATTTTTTCTGCATTTTTATTAAGTAGAATAATAATATATATTTCTGTTAGTTTTTACGTTTTATGTACGGAAAAAGTTTTGAACATGACGCTCTTCTCAAAGAAATCGCGTCTGGTTATACGAAATTCGATAAACGTGTTGTCACGACTACGAACTTCCTATTCGAACTCCGAAGGCAAACAGAAGTGGAAAGTAGAGAAAATTGCAGAAGCCGAGCGTTATACAACTCACCGGAGTCAAAGGTGATTTCGCTGATCATAATCCATCGTAAGGCGAACTTGAATTTCAATTTGACGAACTTGCCGATTCGGTGGTGTAACTTGACTGTAACATTTCTCGGTTGCTCGAAGATTTTGTCCTCCATGTAGGAATACACGATAGGATCACCCGTGTAGTATCTGCCGCCAATGCTGAACATAACGCTGACCTCGGAGAATATCTGAAACACAATAAGTAAAAAAAAATACAATGTATTAATATTTCCACAAGTGGCGTTCTGTAACGAGGACATGTATTCCGAACTACCGAGCCTGATTACCGCATGCGATTTGATCGGATAAAGCGCTATGTGTTCAGAGCTAACGTGCGGAATTAATTTGATCGGAAGCATACCCATCCACATACACACACACACACACACACACACACACCACAGGTACTCGATTACGTTCACGTAATCAGTATTATCACTGTTATTATCATCGGTAACAGATAATTAGTTAACGGCGCATTGCGAGATGACATCGACGGTTTTGATAATACAGAATACCTCACAAACGTGTTCCGAGCGAGTGAGGACGCGTGGAATGCTAATTTCATCCTTCGAAGGCGTAAGACAATTCAGCGAGGAGAATCCAGTCGAGAACCGTGTGAAACGGACGAAACGGCAGAGGGAGCGAGCTTGAGAGAGAGATAAGACAGCGTAGGAGTTAGGGACGAAGATTACAAAGCCGAGATTATCTAACTCCCTTAGACCCAAAGACGAGGGATGTATGGATTTTCGACGTTCTGAAGCCTACCGCCCGCGGATGCGCCGGGAGAATGAGGAAGTCGGCATAGAGGAAGTGGCAGCCGCGAAGTCGTGGAGAGAAAGACGAGTTGGAGGGATGGGTGGGTAGCTGGCGATGCTTTGAAGCGCTGTCTTTTGGGAGACGTGTCCTATCCGCGCGAGCGCGCGCTTGTTAATAGGAGAGGTCGTTTAGGGGTAGCTTCTGCCACTCTGTAGCCCCATTCGCCGAACTGCCGACTTGCCAGACTGTCGGTATTGTATTTGAATACGTATCTGTCTCTCTCTCGGTCGTCGCTTGCGCTTCATTGTATTTACGAAATAGAGAGAGAGAGGAGAACAGGAAGGAAGAGGAGAAAGAACGTTACATCCTGCTCTCTTCAGAGATATTCATCTCTGTCAGATCTTCATCTCCTTCCGTCTCTATTCCGCGAATCCTTCATTGGTCTCTTTCACGAATCGCCGTTGTAGCTATAGTCTCAGCCTTGACTGCCTCTCGTCTGCCGCATAGTACTCCAACTCGCTTGATCGCGGACGCACAATCGGGCTCGAGCCGGGTAATGAGGCGCTCCATTCAGATAAATCTTGATACCGGTAAGAGAGTGTTTCGTGGCCTATTATATAGGGATTCTCGCGCGGAATGATAATGGGGCGCAAAATTTTCGTGGTTAACCAGCGTACGTATTAAATTTCGGAACTCAATTTCTTGATGCGCAACGAGAATTACGTAAGTGTTAACAGCATGTATATTAAATAACTTTACTTATATGAGCTTTTGAAATAACAGGCTTTCAGAACGCGATTTAATTTAATTATGAAAATTTATAGTTATATTTCCCCGCGATGAAAATGGTGACTTTCAGTGATTCTCGTCTAGTTAAATCATGTTTTGGTCTAAATGAATTAAGATAGTTATAACATATCTCGTCGAATTTATATTGCTTGTACTTCCGACTTAAATAAATTCGATAACGATTTGCTTCACCTGTGACGTTCAAGAAATTCATAAATTTAACTAGATTTTCTTTCTCACATTTTGGGTTACATTCAACATGCAATTAACTCCAATATAATTTAGCCTCGATTGATAAAATTTACTAATCAAAGTTAAAAATGATATTCCGCCATATCATAAATTATTTTCAATTGGCCGTTTAGGTTTTATTAGAGTCCAGTAATTTTTCTTGAAATTATGTCTCGCTATCTCGAGCGTCTAAGTGCCGAATTATTTTATTAAAATACTACCGTTAGCCAAGTGTTCAGCGAGCCATTATGTAAACACTCAGGCGTAAAGAGACCGTGGGGGCGAAAAATTTTTACAGAAAAACTGACGTCTCCGGCAAAGCTACGCCGTGCCGTCGCTTGAAGCGTAACGCGGATCCAGCAAGCCGCGAGTCGTTTCCTTTTTCTCCTTCCGTCCGTTTCAGCCGAACCCAGGGGCTAACCGTTGTTGCGCCTCGTTACCCATCCTACGTCCGACCTTGACTCCAACGTGAAAACTGGATTTCATGCCGTACACCGTCTCCTCAACCCCATGGATTCTTTCTGTTTTTTTTATTCTCTGAATGTGGATTAAAGGCTAGCGGAAGATCTTCGCGCACATTTTGCCGCGACTGTCCGTCTTTCCTTTTTTACATCTTTTTCTCCGTCCTTCGCCAACCGCCTACTTTATTCAGCAGCCGTTTCGTTCTCACCGGCAAGTCAGTGCCGTGAGGCATTCCAATTTCCTCTCTATATCATACGTATATCCGTTTACAGTTTTTCTCGCTTATTACCGTACAAATATGGTCTCGTCACGGTTATCTTCTTGAATTATAGTAAAATATGATAAATGGACATAAGTAGCTAATGGCAGTGGCAGACACGAATTCCGAAATCAATCATCAATCATAAAACCAGTTTTAAATAAATTTTTCTAGTACTTTAAGTTTACTTGTGAAAAAAAAGTGTATGTACAAGCGGAGATAATGCCCGCCAATGTAAATTAACTTTAATCTCTCGGTTCAATTTTCTCTTCATCTTTTTTTAATTCTTAGAATTACAAAAAGATGAAGAGTAAGTTGAACGGAGATTAAAATTAATTTGCGTAAGTGGAAATGGATATAAGAAAGATATTTCTGGGAGATATAAAGTATGTAGGTACAATGATAACAGTTTAAGAAACACGCAGTTCTGTATCATAAACTTATAAAACCTTTATAAATCTTTTGCTACACAATAAAATGTAAAATGTAAAATGTTGTATAGATCTGAATTACCTGTATATCTCTGGTGAATTGGTTGAGAGTGTAAATGTGAATGGCCGAAAATTCTCTGACGTGGTCGAATTCGAATTTGATCTCGAGCGGATGCCCGGACCTCGTGTCGTTCTTCCAGCCAACCCATCCCTGACTTCTATCGTAGTTGTCATAGTAACCCATCTTAATCTGATCCGGTCCGGTCTTGCCGTCTGTCAGTTGTCCCAAACCGCGAAGAAGTTGTCCGTCCCAATAACCGTCGTAAGTTGCGTCGAAGAATTCCCAATTGTTGCGCTTGTCACCTTGGGGCATCGAGTAGGAGACGATGCCGTCGTTCCAAGGGCAGCCGTAGAGCTCGACGCGCATGCAAACGGTGCGACGATGGTAGCTGTAGGGTAGGAAACGAATTTTGCTCGCCCATATTGATGGCTCCAGTTCGTGCTTCGACTCCAGGTAGGTATTTTTGTTCCCCGCGATAACCTGAGCAAACGAAATGTTGAAAATTAATGTCAATATTGTCGAGCGTGGTTTTCCAATATTTTCCGTTTAATCTGATTTTTTTTAACATTCTAAAGATCCGACAGTTATATATCAAGTTGCATAACGATGGTCGTATTGATTATTGATAAATTCAAACTTATCACACGCAGGCGATATATAATGTAGATATGTATATCAAATTGTGATTGACAGAATGAATTAATATATGATATGTTTAAACGATACTTTTCATGCTACGCGCACGTGTCGTGTAAACTTATTGATGAATAAACAGACACAAGAGTCTGCGATGATTGGCCCGACGCCTGAGATGAATCAACGTCCGTGTAAAATCTTGACCCTTGCCTCATTTACGGACATTCTCAGGCGGCGAGATAGCGAAATTTTTCGCCAGTGCGCAATATAAATTGCGCCACGCCGCACCGTAGTATTTCCACGCAGCGTGATTTCAGGCTTGGTGCGCTCTCTCGCATAGAACAAGGCTCGTTCTATTCGATCGGTCGACCGTCGAAACGTATATCGTCGGGGAGGATCGGGAATTTCTCGGACGGCGTCGTCGAGGGAAGAGGCCCTTCGGAACAAAGGACCTCTTATTTTCCACTTATGAGCTCGCCAGCGCCTCTCGACTCGCTCGTACGAGATTCTCACGTATGGTCGGTTACGTGACCATGTAACCATCACCATCGCGATCCCGACAGGTGCAAACACTTCTTTATCTCCTATTTTTATCCTTTCCGCGTTTGTTCCTTCTTTCCTTTATGCTTATATGTTCGTCAGACTTTAAATAGTATGTTCATTCACAATTCTATTATATATCATGATTTTCATCAATTTGATATGTTTAAATTCTACGCATTACGATGAAATTTAATTATGAACATTCATCTGTAATACGTCAGGATGGATGGTAAGAAAATATTTGATGTCTCAAAGGATTTGTTTAATAAAATGATTCAAAATGATTCAGAAATGTACAAAAAACAATGCATTTAACGACAACAAAAACTTAAACTGCCTAATTTTATTATTTATTTGAAAAAAAAAAAACAAAAAAGGGGGGACATTATTCATCTTTATAGAATTATCACATATCTTATAGTATAGAAAATAAATACGTATAGAAATTTTTTGAATTTCGATATGTTTCTGAAAATAATTCGAATATGTATTATCTTTTTAAAGCGCGTTGCAATTAATCATAAACGCATCCTTAAAATATATTTGACGTCGTTTTGTGGAACGTTGAACATATATAACTCGTGGATTTCGAGAGATCTAATCATTGCAGAAAGGAGGATGAATAAGTAATAATGAAATGAATTATTCAGCCATTTATCCTTTCGCGGTTCCATTTCTATTTCGTGATTTTTTTTTTTATTCACCAAGAGTAAACTCACGATTGCTCTATGGGAAATGCGTTTAAAGATGATTCTCGTGACCGCGCGAACCGGCACGTTCCGCGCTGGGTGGCGCGATAATTGGGACCGGTAGCTGACACCGTTTTATTTGCGCCGCGACGCGGTACCTGATGTTTAGCACATTGAAACGGACGGTACCAAGGCGTCGGATGGGCCAATACAATGAACCGACACGTGAGAAATTTTCTGCCAGGCGACGGAACCACATAGTGGGCGTTTCCGGAGGTTGACAGTTACGTGTATAGCTTTGCCGAGTGTAATAGCATCCTGTTTCTCTCCTCGATGATTGTATTTAGAATTATTTTTACACGTCGGAAAGCGAGAAGAAGTTAAGCTTTGTATTGATACGTCGCGAAATTTAATATGGAACATCCAAGTGGGTTGGAACAAAAGTTCGTAGCACTATGTACTTTCACTTGTATCTACAAAAAATGTAAAATAATTTTGGCAATTATACGATTTGATAAAGCAAAGTTTCGGTTTTACAAATCTATTTTTTGAATTGCGATACGATGATTTTTAACAGAGTTTTGAGCAATTAAAATAAAAATGCCCCTTTTATTTAATTTGAGATAAGAGTAACAAAAAATTTTAGGAGCATTAAAAAACTGATTATGCAGGATAAATTTTAAGCTTTCATATTAGAAAGTCGAAAATTTTCGCAATTCTTTTTGGGGCACTTGACAAGCTCACAAAATGAGAAAATATTACCTATTTTGTTTAGTTGATTATAGCTTGTTGTACATAAAAATTATCAGACTCATAGAAACTCAAAAGTCATAATGATCTTTAAAAAGTAGGGATTTTAAAACCTTTTTTCTAAATTTAAATTTCGTTCATTTTTAACGAAGTTACAGTTGTTTAAATTTTGAAATTTGTAACACTACAAACTTTTAATCCAACCTAATACATGGAATATTAAAAAATTACGTATTTAAAAAATCATGTAAGAAAACCTGATAAGATTTTAGCATATATGAATACTTGGAATATCTTAGGCTTTAAATATTTATATATTACAACGTGCATTATAATTAGTAATTTTTTTGCAAAGAACCCCTATCAAAATGTTCTAACTTGGCTGTTGAAAATTACATTGAATATTTCATACTATTTACATTGTACGTTCTTACTTTATAATCCAGATTCGTTACTCGCGGCACAATGCGACGCAACCAGCTATCGGATTTTTTTATGAAGATGACTCACAATTCGGCGGCCGGTTTCGCGTGCGGTCTCAGATATCCGATTCCCAATGCGGCGGCGAATCTTAATTTCTAAAAGACCCGAGCTGCACCGAACGACGAGACCAAATTACGACGGCATTTACGAGCCGTTGAGACGTGCGCCGGGAAAAATAAGTAATCTTGATATTTATCTTCTGCGCCCACGCGCGTTGCAGACCGGCCTGAGCAGCACTCGCCGGTCTGCTTTGTCGTGAAAGACTTTTCTCAAGCACGCTGCGGCGCCGAGGCGAACGATCGTCTCTCAAATTATTCTTCGACCGTCGCCGCGATTTCTCGTCATTTTTCGTGGCAGGCGAATTCCAACGGACGACTCGAAGTGGTGCGAGGGCGTGGCAGAGAGCAACACCCATTTTATGTTAATGTTTTGTGCTGCTTTTGGATCGGTCGCGGTAGGCTGCTACCGTTGGTAGCTGAACGTCTTAGAGGCGGTGTTGATGGCTATGCGTCATGGAAGATCACACGAAGATAAGATATCTTATAGCTTTATTTAAATGGAAATTTTCGATAGATGATGACGCACGACGGATCATGCGGATTTACATATGATATATATTACTGAGATTTTTATGATAGCATTACTGTCAATACTGAATATCTATTAATATTTAATATCTATAATATGCTCAAATGGAAATTAGTTGATCCGATACCGAGATAATAATATATATAATTTACTTTATTAGAAAAAGAATTATCTTCTCTTAGAGTACTATTCTTAATTCCGTTCAAGATCATTGGCTGTAAAATATAGATGATGACAGCCGCGTGGTTTCTATCGACGATGTTGTCCGTATCGGACTGGGTTATTAAGAAAGATTATGCGTTGGATAAGCCGGGTCTCGTTGTGTAATTAAGCGAGGGACAGCGCGGAGAGCACAGCGGGTAGAAGAGACACAAATTTCTGCAGGTTTATCCCTACCGCTGATGTTTTCTGGGTGGGCCCTTCCGTTCCCCAACAGGTACTTTACATCGCGCTACGAGCGAATTATACGGGATATGCAAATGTTACAAGATGAAAGATTTCTCAGATATTTTATTTATTTGTTTTCTATCTAGAGAATCGTATTGAGAGATTCTGTGAAATAATAATTATACAAAAATCAAGATTTTTTTATAATTCCGAGAAAAGACCCTCCTCTTTACGAAGTTTAGAAAGAAGACAAAAAATTAGTTAAATTTTTACATTAAATACTCCCACAAATCTTTTTTCATGTTTTGTCCAAATGGAAAGTGAATTATACGTTTTTTTACCTTATGACTCATAATTCGTAACTGAGAGGCGAATGCAGTATTTCCCAACTTTTTGATGAATTTTGCACGAAAATTAGAATAAATTATACGTAGATGTTAATAATAGTAATGCTTAGAAAGAATTACGTTACTCAATGTGCAAAATTAGCTTGATGTCTGGTACCAGAATGTCTGGTATCAGACGTGATATCTTAAAATACATTTGCTTTAAAATACATAGGTTTATTTTGAGGAATATGTAAATGAAATATTAGGTATGTACGTAGCCTCCGTATTAAGGAGAATACACGTAATACATATATACGAAAAGCAAGGCTCTTCATGGTTGCATGCAAATGTAACTCAGTCTGCGCTCCTACGGATTCGACCTTCGTCAGATGCACGCGCTACCAAAGGATTCGCATATTCAGATAGGTACGCTTGTCTGTATGTAGGTGAGTTGGAATCGTCTAACCTGCCTGCACGCTACGACCTCGTCCCTCATTTTATTGATCCTCCCTTCTATACAAATAAGCTCGCAGTACCACCGCGCCTGCCAACTCCCAAGGAAAGTTACCCCAACACCACCGGACGCTCGCCTCTCTTTCGTTGGTTTCGGAAATCGATGACATTCTCCGGCTCGTGAGTTGGAGTTCGAGTTCGCTCGAGATATATTTCCACGAGCAGGCACGCGTTAAATAGACACGCGTCGTGCGAAGACATGAGTGATTTTATGAGGTGGACGTTTCCTTGATTTCGACTACATCAGATAGTCTGTTGAATTACGATATGGATTTATCATTGGCGGATCCAGAAATTTGGAAAATGGAGGACCATTGCGGCGCAAGCAAAATTTTTTTCAAAGTTAAATATAAAAAGATAAAATATTTAAATTATTTAAATTGGCATTACATTGTAAAACTAAATATTATTTAAATGTGTAATTCATAAAACGTTTTATTTAAAATTACAGTAACACAAAAAAAAAAGAATTAGAATAATAAAATCTACGTATATTTTTTTATGTACTGTTTAAAAGGAGAAAATAAATTTCAAGCAGATAAATAAAAACTTTAATGTTGTAAAATGAAAACGAAATTACAAATAAATTTAATATTCATGCATTAAATTTCACATAAAATTTTATGGAAAGTACACTAAAGGATCCAGCACTAATCTTATGTAAAATAGATCCCAGTCGAATTGGCTGAAATTTTATTGTAATCAAATGTTGGAATTTAGCCATATTTCCATTATAGCCAAAAATTGTCCATTTTTCGACCTTGCGCCCAAGAGGACTTTCGATCAGAACATGATCTACATTATAGTAAAATTTCAGCCAATTCGACTGGGATCCATTTTACATAAGATTAGTGCGGGGTTCTTTCATAAAATATTAGAAAAAATACATTAAATTTCATGACATTTTTAACAGCGTATAAAATACATATAACATTTTGCAATAAAAAGGAAGTTTTTAAAAAGGAAATTCCAAGGAAGGAAGGCCCATCGTTTCCCGTGGATTAATGCGGATTATTCGACCAAGAACATCTTACCATTTTCGCGAAACTCGCTGGTCACGACTGTCGAAATTTATTCTCGCCGGACGGGTAAATTGCCGGTAGCAATGTGATTATTGCGGACGACGCTAATTAAAGACTTAGGTTCACGGTTACCAGTATGTCTGTATAAATTACATCACGTACCGTGCATCCGAGTTCTCCAACGCGGCATATTACATCGGAGATTTACGTCTTGTTAACGTCACGCTTTAGTTACTGCCTGTGGCCGCACAGACATTCGCGAACACAACTACAAATCATTCTCAATAATCTGCGTGAGCGCACGGCTTTATGCGTATTGCTCGCGACTAAATTTAACCGCGTGACTACGTTCATATGTACGTAACCTAGCGAATTGGATTGCCGCAATCGCCATATCGAATCAAACGTCCAACGAAATGTCTTTCTACAGCGCTGCCGATTCACATGATTAAATCGATCGTGACAAATTGCACGTTCTAGGTAGCGGATTATATATAATGAATTTCGCGGGTTTGTCAATATGGGAATCTTCGTACGTTTTAACCTGTACTTACTTCATAATCTATAAATATCTTGATTACATTGTTTCTGCACCGCGCTATTTCGAGATATCCCTGACCTCGATTATTCTGGACTTTTATCGTTCTTGATAAAAGGCCTTAGAAATATATCATCCTTTTAGCATGTCGTTACGTCGCTTATTATTCACGTAAAGATATGAATCGGAATAACGGAGTAATATTAAGATTTACCTCTTCGCCACGGAAGTTTCTATAGCGGACCCACTTTCCTAGTTTCGGCCTCCAGTATTCCAGCATGTACGCCTCCGAATACTCGACACCCTGACCGTTACCGAAGCGACCCTGAGTACCGGTCGCCGTGATCGTGTGCACTGTGTGAAGATCGATTTCCAACCATTCGCGCGGCTCCGCCGTGATCTGCTGTTTCGGACACCAGGCACCTCCGTGGCTCTCCTGCTTCAGCCTGGAAGAATAAATATTTGCTCTGGGATTACGGACCTTTATTTTCCCTCTCCCATTTTCTTATCGCGCTACAATCGTCGAGGGGAAAAGAGAACTTCTCCGGGGAATCCCTAGCTCGTGAAAAGGAAAAATAGTCGCCAATGCGCGTGATCCGAACTTTCTCGTCTTGCGTGATGCTTTTACGGACCTTATACATTCTTATCTGCATGTAAATTCAGAAAGGTTTATCATATTTCGATCCGCGATATTCTTCGTTTATAGCTTCGAATAAGAATGTCTAAAGAAATGGCATTTCAAAATTACGTAAAACCTTCCTGAATGCGGAATGCACGGAGAAATGTAGTGCGGTAATATTGAAATCTTTTTGAATGTTCGTCGGGATTTGCAACGTGCAAAGAATTCGCGCCCATATTCGTTGACAAGAAAATGTTGTTACATATCGCAGTGTATGAATACCGAGAGCGAGCGGAAACACGGTATCGTTACTCGGAGGAAATCGTATAAATACGTGATCGACCGCGTGTCTGACGGATAACCGTCAGCTCGCCAACGCGATACGGGATGAAATTATAATTTATCGATCGAACCAAGTCCCGGATGACATGAATTAAAGATGAGCTGACACCGTCGCGGGAATGGCAGCGAAGCTACCCCAAGTTAGCTAATAATTGTATTCGCATATACCTTTCGCGGGCTTGTCTATGGCTTTAAAAAGCTTTTCTGTCGTCTGCGATATGGCCGTGAAATACGCATGCTGCAATATACAATTCCATATCTCGTAAAGCCGACGAGAGAATCTGTTTCGAATTCTTTTTGACGTCGTAAATTATTACGCTGCTATTCTCGATGTGATAATCCATGAAGCAGTATTATTTTATAGGCATTTATTAATAAAGCGTATTATACCGAGTATGGCATGCATCGTCATCGTAAGCGTGTTTATTAACTATGAAAAGTTTATGAAAGCATTTCTTCGGGAATTTCCCAGCGGGATCTCTCGTCTGCAACGAGAGGGTGCCTCCTTGTACGAAACACGACAGGGACGAGTGTTCGGCGGAGAAAAATTTAAGAAAGGGAAGAACAAGAGATGAGATCCCGAAGAAGCGGGTGGCGGTGCCAAATGAATCCGCCGGCGGAACTCGAGCAAAAATGTTCTCGTGCAATAAAGAGGTGAGCTACCGTCCTCTCTGAAGTGTCAGAACTTTAAGTGTTGCTTTGACGTGGAAGGCAGTAAAAGCGGCCGACTAGGATTTGCCGTGTGTCTGTCTAGGGACGCCTCACAACGTGGTTTGGCAACACGGGAAGGAAAATACAGAATGAAATGGAGGACAGGGAGAGACAAGAAGAGTGGCAAAGAGGCGGAACGTACGAAGCGAGCAAAAGAAAATCCGAGACTTACGGATGTGGAAATGGCGTGGACGCGGGAGGGAATAAGATCGAGAAAGAGAAAGGAGTAATATCCACCACCGTGCGCCAAAGATCATAACTCATAGCCCATTAAGAGACCTCGAACTGCCTGGCTGCCACTTTGATACAGTCCGGGGCATCAAAGACATTCCGCGCGCACGGCACTCCTGGTCTGCGATAAATCTCGGAACGGACGATTACGTCGACTTGAACGGCGAGCTGCCACGTCGGCGGAATCGGAGCGCGTCCTTAGACGGAGGGACCGATTATTGAGAGGAATGGTTTGTCGAACTGGAGGGATGCGCATTGCTTCGAGATCGGACTTAGGAACCGTCTGAAGGGAAATGATCCGTTGCTAAGGTGAATAAGATCCTCTCGAGCGACGTCGTTGTCGAATAATCGAGAGGATTTCTTTCTGAGGATACTTTACGATTTATCGATACACAATACATTTCGTTGCAATACATCAAATAACTATAAAACGATTAATGTGCGAGTACGAGTGCTGTAAATCAAATATATCTTTTGTGTGTGGAAGAAACCTGCTGCGTGTGTGTGTGTGTGTGTGTATGTGTGTTATCTACAAATTGAAAAATTGTAAGATTTCATGATTTCAAAAATCTAAATTTTACATAAAGTAAACTGTTATTCCGAGATTACAGCATATTAGATAGGAATTCATAAGAGTATTTGAGTATGGTAAGCGGATAGGTAAATAGGGTATTCGCCGTGAAGCCCGAAAATGTACCACGAAGCCTCGAAAATGCCGTCAAAGAAGTTCTAGTCGACAATGCGGTCTGAAGCGATATCGGTGTTGTTGCACTGAAGAAACTCTCGCGTGACGTTGTCGATTGCGAAATTGACTACATATCCGTTTTATCTCCGTTTTATCTATCAACTGATTACCTACGCCTCGATACGCCGGGATTAATTTCATGCATTAATTTGTTTTATGTTCACGCTTCAATGATTGATTAATAGTGACGAGAGTTGATTACATCCCGCGGAATATTGAAAATTCACGCACGGCTCGGTTAATGCAGCAGAATTTCAATTACGGGCGAAAGGGCACTGGTGGAGCGACTAATGTCTTGCAAGTGCGAGATTATTAGCGCGGTAGGTGGTCCCGATGATTCCTTGTGTTTGAACATTCGTCCCTCGCCGTCGCTGTTCTCCGTTCCGTCCACCTCGTCGTGTGTTTGTCTCGCTGGAATGGTAATTAGCTGACACGCATAATCGAAGGAGTATGCGACGGGGCACGTTAACGACGTCTAAGAGCTTCGGAATAGCCGATACAAATGGCTCCGGGACACTGCGCGTCATTAATCCTCATTGCGGGCTGAGGGCCGAATTAGACGTTGCGGTTTAGTAGGACATGATTAATATACGGTGCAACCAGTCGACCGGTCGATCGTCAACTATCTCGAAGACAGACAAGATGACGGACGTGTCGCCCGCGTAGCTTATCGAATTGCTCTTATAGATGAACTTATAGATGATCTATCGCATTCCATGGAGATGATGACTTTGCCTCTTCGGTTTCTCACCGCTACCGCCGTTCGATCGCACGCTAGACGTCTTAAATAGCCTATAATCGAGAGCCAGTTAGGAGTAGACAGATCGAGAACTTCCGGAATAGGCGTTCAGTTAATAGACAGCGCTCGACGAGGTATGGAGCCGATAAATGGTCAAGTTGATTCGCTGCATTACGCCATCGATGTCGATCTCGCGATGCGAGCGAACGCCGCTGCGTTTTTCACGGTCCGCAGCGGAGTTAATATGATCAAATTTCCGGATTTGTATTGCGTCAGATTTGTATGTGATACGCTGCGTAAACGAATCAGTAATTCACTCACCGTGCGCGATGCGGCCCGACGTTTCCGCTATCGAAGCTAGAGCTCGCAGTGATGTCCGCATCGGGAATCGCGCCCGATTCCATCCCCAGAGGTGCGATGCATTGTGCTGCAAATAAAGGAAATTGCTTCAATTATATGTTTGTCTCGAATAAAAACAAATGAACGATATAAACTTCGGATGTAAAGCTCATTTTAGACGAGATGTTAAAATTAGCCATGTATATACATATATGATGCAAAATGCCTTAATAATGTAAGCTAACATGACGTTCTCTCAATTGAATTTGGAGACAATTTCTCTTGAATAATCTGAATGGATATTAATTTTTACATTATCATTTTTAATTTCTTAGCATTAAAAATTATACTTTTAAAAAATAGGCTTTTTACTTGAAGAATAAATCAAGTATAAGTAAAATGTTTATATGAACCTCCGCAGTTGTTAATGCGTAAATAATATGTTTATAAGGTGATAAGATATAATTCACAAACAATTGTATTTACCAATGAAGTTAACTGTAAACATTTTGACTTTAGATTTGAGTCCTCTTCAGTACGGAAGTTAAGTTTATTTATACTTGTCTTCCGTACTAAAGAGGACTCAAATCCAAAGTCGAAACGTATTCAGTTAATTCCATTGGTAGATACATTTCAATTGTTTACGAATTATATTTTATTGATTATACGATATTTCAAATTATACCTTAAATAAATATGTTAATTACTCAACAATAATCAACAAGAAATATTTTACTTAAATATATTTAATTAAATATAAATACATAAAAGAAATATTTAATTTTAAAATTAAGATATTAACATGTTTTATTTTAGTCTCCGTTTTTTAAACACATAAAGATGTTTTATTTTTAAACTTTTTCAATAAGCAAAATATTATATTTGAATTTAAAATACTAAAATTGAAATATTTTTTATTACTAAACGTTTGTTTTGCAATGTGAACATTTTAAACACTATATTTTTTACAGTTAAATATCAAGTTAAAATGAAAAGACTATTTAACACTAAATGCAAAATAAGGTTAACAAAAAATATCATGTAACATAGGTTTATAACCACCAAAGGTCATATATAATAAAGTTGATACATCGTTTGTCTCGCATCAACGATATGCTCTTTTCAGCTTGAACTTTTCGTCGTCATTAAAAGTTGTTTTAAACAAGCCGGGTTCTCGCGAGAGTCGTGTTGCGCCGTTTGCGCCGTTATTTTCAGTGAGAACTGGAGTTTATCAGGTTTTCATTATGCGCTTGAACGTCCTGGGGCTACTTTTTTCGAGGCCAACGCGGGTAAACCGCGCGCGCTGCTCGAAAACGATGAAAAAGGCATCACGGGCGCCGTTCTGGAGCGCCGTATTTATCGCTCAGTGAATCGCGCGTTCCGTGATAATTACGACGCTTAACACGATACCGAGAACGGATTTCCATTTGGAATCGAAGAAAGATAAGTACTGGGGATGACCTGAAATTACATATCCTTGCAGGCCTACTGACGATCAAAGCGGCACTCGCGAACGAGAACGGCCATCGTACCTTGAGAAGAAGTCAAAGCAGATCTGTTGGCATAATATAAGATCACGTCAGGGTTCTCGGGAAACGAGCGAATGATATATAGCTCTTTAGCAAGAAATCGCGGCAAAATGGAGCGGTGCTTCGGTAAACTTGATAAATCCGTGTGGAAAATTCAACTTCCAATGACTCTAACGACAGCTGTTTCCTGAGCCATCGTCGAAACCGTCAACGATTATCGAGCTCGTTTATTCGTCCAACGATCTTAAATCCACAAACTTTTCTTCCGACCGCTTTCTTCATCGTCGCGGATGTCTGGCACCGAAAAGATGTCTGGCATAAATAAGAGGATCGTAAACATTCCTTACTTCTTCCAAACATGGCCGGAGATTCGGCTTTGAATAAGATAGAAATGAGATAAAAATTATTCAATAAAAATTATTCACTCACTTTTGACTAAATAATAATTCTTAATTAGTTAATTAATGATAGAATAACAATATACGAGCAAATTTAATGTTTTCGAGTATTTAACTTCTAGCAAATTATAAGTTTTAAAGCATATTATCGACCTCAAAATTATAAGAATAAAAAAGATGTAATAAAACTAAATTTCTTAAGATTGCTGGATGATGTATGTAATTATCGAAATTTTAAATAAAAATTTTACCGATAATATTAAGATTTTAAGAAATATTTTAAAAATTTTAATTTATATGTTTTTTTTTCAATTCTTCAAATAAGCATCATGTACACATGTGCAACAAAAATTGAAGATATAAAAATACACAGAGAATAATGTCTCTATTTTTCGCTATTCGTTCATTTCATTTTCATTATTCCGGGAGAGCAGGAAACAATTACGCAGAGGAATTTTTGGTAATCATCTGCAGCCCTATGTCGTCTAAAAATATTCAAGAACCATCTCGAGCTTCGTTGAAACGACAAAACACGCATTGAGACAAATAAGTTTCGTAATCAGTGCTATCCAATACGTGACCTAAAGATTCCCAGAGATCGATCGTCTTCACGTCGCGTTCCCTTCGAATCTGATCCAGCAACGAAAGGCTTAGACTTTGAGGTCGCCTCCGAGTAGTTGGAGTAGGCAGACAAGTTCGATTCTCGTATTTATAGACATCCTGGAAAAGAGTGCAGGAACGGGAGAAGAAGAAGAAGAAGTAAGTTATGCGACGTTTGGCCCGCCCCAGCCACTCATTCGGCGACCATAATTCTCAGGGAGTGACAGCTCCGAACGGAAGGGTGTGTGCCGCCCTCCATCCGCGAGAAGAGGGAAATTGAATGCCTTCGCAACCCCTCTTCACCTAACGTCCCAACGTCGTTCTCTCGTCTTCTCTCGTTCGCTAGTTCTCGCTCTCCTCCTTTAACCGCGTCACTGTCAAACTGATAACCGCTTCTTTCCAGAGACGGCTCCTCTCCGCGAAACCCGAGACGACCACGAAACGGTCGACGAACAAGCCGCGCCTGAAGGAGAACGCAATACGTTCGAGGCAACGTAAGAGAGATTGTAATAGAAAAATCGTAATAAATTCGTGGAGAAATTCTTCCACCGTATATCCAGCACCGTTGCTTTTGTATTTGTTGTTACTTGATAGTCTGAGAGTACCGTCTTTCTCTGCCTCCATTTTGTATGTTCCCATATATGCAACATATATCTGCGCGCACGTCGAGTTGATAAACGATTTTCCGCAAATCTTGAAATACCGAAATGGTAATTGAAATGTCTTGGCGTTGAATCAGACTTCCACGCTTAAGTTACAAGTTGAGGCAGCGATGAAGGCTTGCGCGATTTGTTAGAGATCTACGAATTGCGCAATATCGTAAATCTCCTCCTTTACAAGAACGGATCTCCTTCTGTGCCGTCGTTTGTCCTCTCTCGTGAAGCACTCACGTCGCACTCGAGTAGCGAACCACTCCTTCTTTAGGCAACTGAGAATGGTTTCTGAATTAACCTTTAACACAGCGTAAGTCACGTCTTTATCTACTAGATGAGGCGAACTTTAATAATTTAATATATTCTCTGCATAGCCTGGCTTATACAAACGGCTATGTAGAATCTCAGATTTTCTTTATAATTTAAAAAAATGCATAACGCATATAATTTGCTACAATACACAAGCGGATACTCATTGTAGATCTACACGCATCACGTCTCGTATAATTTTATTCCCACATCCCGGATGAAGTCAAAGATATCGCCTTTGGTAGACGAGTACGACGAGTAATTAACGCGGCTTTTATAATAATAGCAAAGCAAATTGCACAGAAGACTAACGAATCTCTCGGCAAATTAGGGAAGAAAAATAGAGGAAGTGTGGTGAAGGTAGACACCAACAACGGGCTTTTCTATCTCGGAGAATTTAATAATTCGCATCACCCTTCCTTTGTTAATTCCAGGATTATTATTAATGACGGCGCAGAGTCGTGGTCGGCTTTCGGTACACTTACTCGCACTTCTCTTCTCAGGCGCGAATGTAAATTAATTACGCACCAGGACTTTCACGAAAAACATATTAAACTTCCCCATCTCATTGTAGCGCGATATTAGCGCATAAATCATGACTCGCACCTAATCCTTGGATTAACTCAATCTTTGTTTTTTTATGTCAAAATGTCTCGACAAATTATAATGTACGAGCTGCCTCATGCACTCATAACGTATCTTAAATATTATGAAGAGTCAGAAAAAATTTCTATTACGTTGTGCATTCTCAAATATTAATATGTTAAGCTTTCTTGCAAAGCGTTATAATGAAATTGCTGATCGTTAAGAAAATACAAATTTCATTTCATGTACTAGACGCATTTGTTATGTCGTTATGTGGTTTATGTATATCTTTACCAACGTGACCGCAATAGAGATTTAATCCAGATTAAATTCTACGCAAGATGTAACTTGGAAATTGTCTGCTCGTTTGTGTATTAGTGATAATCAGCTTCTCAGCACGATGGAACTCGGTTCGTTATGTTTGTTCAACGGAATTAGCAGGTGGACACCTGCCACAAGGTTTTCGCCTTTCGACTGTAACGCCACGCCCGTTTTCTGGGCATCGGTGAAATTAGAATGAATGTTTGTAAGAGCGTCGACCCCGAAAGAAGTTCGTGCTTGCTCCCTAGATAATGCGCTGCACCCTTTAGGACCATGAAAACCGAGGCGCGGTTTCCTCGGGTATTATCAGACTTGGGGAGCCATTTTCGCCTCTTTCAGAGAAAACAAACATTCGTTCTAGGTGGAAGGTAACTCGCGTCGACGAAAACGCGCATGCCCGTCCTTCTGGCGCCGCGACGGCTGGCAGAACGGAAGTACTACTTTTACATCGGCCCTTTCGTCCCACCTACTTCTCCAAGGTCCTACTTCTCTCTCATTCTTTCCGTCCTATCCAGCGAACATGCATCTTTTTCTACCATGCCGCGACCGTTCCATCCTTGGAGGCCCCTAGGCGTGGGTTGGAAATCACCGTCTCGAGTTGCGTGCGTTACTTAGACCTCGAGGGTCGAGAGTGCAACCCCTTTGTACGGGGTTCGTGCCTTCGTGGCCTGGATTTATCAAAACTAACCAGTTTTATTCTCTGACGTGTCTGACGTTAATAGATACGAAGAGAGGCAGACGCTGTATAGTGACGTTGTTTCGTAGGAATATTTCCTGTAATAGCTTTTTATTTTTAGAAATCAACAATAAAATCACGGAAAATTTACACAAATATTATTTACAATGTAAAATGTATTAATGTAATGTAATTTAATTTTTCTATTTTAAAATAAAAGATATAGAAAATGTATTAGTAATATTATTATATAGACATTGGTCTGCCTGTAATTTTTTTGTGAATTCTTTCTACGCAAATGGAAAAAAAGTGTGTCAACTAATAATATAAATTCTTTCTCAAATGAAGAACTCCTTCGCTCATCGTCCAATTCTATAGCTCCAGTTGATGTCAATGTGCGAAGAGTTTTAGGGCACGAACCCTTCACATTCGTATAGTTGGGCACGTGGTGTTTGCTTTCGTGGGTTAGCCTTATGAAAATACAGATCTGCTCGTCGGATTGACGTACGCCCTTCGAATCCGAAAGTCGGGGATTATTACACTCGACATCGCTAGTCGACGTTTGACAGTTGACGTCCTTTCAGCGCGTCAAGCGCGAGACATCCCTCGGATTCTCCCCGGATTCGTCTCCACGTTGTTCGATACATTCCGCGATGCCACTGGGACGAAAGAGTTTACCGCGACGCGGTGAAAAACGACAATAATCATTCTCACTCGCGTACATTTCGAAGCGAAGATCTCGATAGCCCGGGGAATATCCGAATATATCGCCGAAAAATAGCGATTCGCGATCGAGGGAACGCGGAAAGCCGAGGATTATTTCGCTCGGCGTCTTCCGAACTGACGCCCCTTTCAACGTGTCAATCCCACTTGATTCTCCCGATTCATCCTCATTCGCCGATGTATCCAAAGGCTGCGCCTTTGCTGAGACGCGGGGTTAAGTCGATTGCACTCAAGGCGATTTATCCGGAGTCGTTAGGGGCGAAGAGATCTGAAGTTCGTGTACGCGGGCGAGCGTAAACTGTCGGTTCTGGCGCGTGATCAAGCCGAACGTGGAGATCGGAGTCAGCGTGAGGGTAAAGAACAGATGTTGGGAATACTAGCTTGGGAATGTTTACGTCGCGGGGATTTTATATCCGAGAGACATACGACGTACACGTGCAGAAAGTGTTGGCGGTGCCTTTGTCGTACGAATAATCGCGTCTTTCAAACAAGACTTACAGAAGCTGTCAGCTAGTATAACGGCTGCACTGAGCGTACAAAGGAGTGACAAGTTGTAATGATAACCGGGGTATGTTTTGATAACTGTATCTGCGAAGGGTATACGATTATGAGAGTATATTTGTGCGTTTGTATATAGGTGACTGTACAAATAATCAGTTAATCCGCATATACAAGTTGCATGGTCATCTCAATTATAATTCTTCTCGTAAATACAGGATATTCGTGATTAGGCTCGACTTCAAGATTGTTGATGCTTAATGCATGCTATGCTATTCATTTTTAAAATATATACAACACCATGTGATACGTATATTGAATTTCAGTTTACATGTAAAATTTTTCCCTATACAGCACAGATTATTCTAGCAATATTACAACATTACAATGTTTTAGCATTATTGTAGTAACATTGCAACGTTGCTGCAAACTTTGTGCTGTACAAGTTCCGACATATTTTATTATTTTTTATAATTTTTTATTATTGTAAAAATTTAAAATATAAGCAGACTTTTAAATTATTTTAATTTAAAAATAATTTTTTAATTTTTTTTAATAAACAAGATATCCTATACTTCGTATCGTCGCATGGGTTGGCGACAGAGCGTGGACGAAGGGCAATAACGTGTTAATTGCCGCATTGTTATGTTAATACGCTGAAGACTCCAGCAATAATTTCGTCACCATCACGCTAGGGCCTAATGGATCCGTAGGTAATTGGAAAGGAGGGCTGAGGACCGAGAGGGTGACAGAGGGATGACAATATCATAACATGGGAGGGCTCTGTTGCGTGACGATTTTCCTCCCCGAATACATTCCTACCGTCTGTTTTCGATGTGTCCTCGATGCGACAAACATACATAGATAAGCGTGTTACCATTATATGCATTTCATTACGTATATACACGTATTAATTTGCAACTATTAAAATTAATGCATTCACGTGTACATTTGTAATTTATTTAAAGGCTGAGTCACATCGGCGTATCTGTACATTCTGTTTCAGCACTAACTACGTCATCGCAGTTGCTGTTAACAATGGAGTCTCGTACGGAATGCAAAAAAAAAAGCGATCGTTCACCACATGTGTCGCTCGCGTTAAATCTCGCTACGTCAGATACATCCCTCACGGATGACGCATCTGTACAATTGCCTATCCTATCACTCCGACTCTCCAGCACACTCTCGTCCGCTCGTGCACGTACACTTTCGCGTTTACCCCCGCAATTACGCGACACCGACATGGAACGCACGAGTTGCTCTCGTCTATGCACGCATCTATACGTACACACGAACCATCCTCGTCGTATAGACAAAATCGAACTCACCCTCGTATGCACGGACGCAGGCAAGCACCTAGAGGGTGTGCAGGACGCGCAGGCAATCCGACCAACGTGCAACATGTTTATGTATCGCCGGTAACATTAACATTGCAATTTATGCACGCTTCAACTGCTCGGAGACCCCTTTCAGCTCTCCCCGATCGGCCACAGCTGACCGGCTCGCTTAACACAACCGCGAATTTACCGACGCGGTTCAATGTACAAGTTCAGTCACCGCGGGGGGTCCACAATCGTCTCCCCTTCGGTCTCCTTCCAACTTTCGTACGAAGCTATTTATATTTCGGCGCTCGTTCAGTGCTCCTCTTATGCAGAGCACGCCATCCCACCTACGCTCGGACGCCTCTATGGATCTTTCGGTGACCGGTATTCGAAGCGCGGTTCTATTCCAAGTATGGTCGACTGAATTCGAAATGCGCCATGTCCTGCTTCTTTTATATATGAATAAAAAAGAACCTGACTAAAACTGATATGTACTTTTGCCGACTATCTATTTAAATAGTTCAATGCTTTTATTATCAGTTACAATTAATTGATAAACTGCTATTTGAATTATTTTGTTAAATTGCATTTGGAAACGTATTCATAAATAAGATATACTTTTTTCTGCGAGAAAATATTACTTTATAATCATTGCTATTCTGTTTGTTATTTCAAAGTATTCTGTTGAGCTGCTTTGATAACCAGTAGAATTTAATTAGCGAAGTTTGTGCTATATAGTTGTTTTCCCGGATTACACTGGCATGCTCAAGTATAAGTATAAGCAGGATCAAAGGTAGCCTAAGTATCGGCTTTGAGGTCAAATAGTATGCCGCATAGGTTCCAAGAGTTAGAAGAGTTAACATCGACTTTCCTGATTTAGTATGTTCCTGTTGTACGGATATCTATATTTAGCGTATAAGTATAAGCCGATTACTGTACACTTATAAACTTTATTGTACCATCACTGATAAAGTTGTCAGGATTCATGCGTTGTAACTCTTGTTTATAACTCATATTAAATATTCATTATATAATAGACTCTACGAATCTAATTTTGCAAGTTAAAGTCATATGACAAAATTACATAGCTTTATGCTGTAATGTAAAGTACGGTATTTTGAAAACTTTGCGCTCGGTATAACTCGAATCTACTCATTCATCCAGGGAAAAGGATGGTACGCATTACAGTGCAACCGAATCGAGACCATCATGATCCATCTTTCGATCCTGCTCGAGAAATTCTTCGGGTGCGAAATACGTCCCGTATACGTAAGTTTCGAGCTCGATTTCACGAACGAGTACCTAAAAGCCTTTCCCGGAGCTGACTTCGGAACTCTTGGTGGATACTTTGCAAGTTTCTCGCCCTGTTTACCTGACACGAGGGTGGCTTGGGCCGTCGGAGTCAATGGGATGGAAACCAAGCCGAGTAGAAACCGAGCCCGAGGTTTAATGTAAGGCAAAGGGCAACGTTGTACGAGGGAAGGCACCGGGATGCCTTTCTGTTTTTATCGAGTAAAACTGCGGGAAGAAGAAGCATCTTAGGGTAAAATTATATCTTGGATGTAAACACGTTTCAATCATGATCCTACTACGATCTTCTGATTTTGCAAAACAGGAATCGATTCTGTGTTGTTAATCAATAAATATCATAGTATGCTATATTTCTATTTTATTATCTAATTTTATTATCTGATGTTTAAAATGTTAATTATTCTATAATTCTATAATTAATTTTATGAGACATTGTTATTCCGCAACTTTGTAATTTCTAGAACTAACACTTTAATTACTGCTTCTTTTAAATTAATTTAATTCAGATAAGTTAACCCACTTTTGTTAAAGAAAATTTTATTTTAGTCTAATAAACAAAAATGAACAAAACATTTCAGATTTTAATAATAATAATTCAGTAGATAATGTGATCTTATAGTGTATCATCTTTCAAAACCTGATCAGTGTTTGTGATTGTATATGAAGAAATATAGTTTTATTATTTACCTATACAAATTAATTGTGTATTTTTTTTAATACACATAGTAATGAAAGTGTTAATTTAATAATTGTTGGCTTGATTGTCATTATTTAAACTATCGTTAATATTAATAAGAAAATATATATATATATATTGTGTGTGTGTATATATATATATTGTATATATATATACATATATATATATATATATATATATATATATATAAGAATGCGATTCAGAGCTTAAAGCTATATCCAATTGGATTGAAATGTCTACTCACATATGTCTATGGAACGTCCGCCGCAGAAGCAGAGGATCAGCAGGTAAAAGATGAGGCACGTCTGCAGGTAGTCCATGGTAGCGTCGATGGTCCGCGAGCCTGTGGTCATCGAACTCTCATAACCGCTTCTGCAAAAATAAAGTTCCAAAAGAAAATCACATACACGTACAAAACAGTCTTAGAATTACGTAGAACAAAGTGATTAAGCGCGATTCTCGAGAAGGCATCTTGCCAGGCATAGAGATTGGAGCAGGAGAGGGTTGGAAGGGGACAAGGGTGAGAGGGCCGACAGGGAGACGCGACGTGGACGTAGAAAAAGAGTCTGGAAACGGCCGTTTCGGCCTCCCTGTGCTTTTCGCCGGGGTGAAATGGCGCGGTTCTCGTACCGGACAGATATACGACCGGTACAGGAGCTACGGACAAAGAGCTACATTCACGCCAGCAGCCATTACGCGTCATTATCGAGATTAGGATCGGCCGTTCGGTGCGAAAGAAGAAGACGGAAAGAGAGAGGCCCACTGAGGATGCTGCGAGGCGGAGAAAGAACTACGGAGAACGCCGTGGGGCTCTTTGGCTGTTCTTCTCTTGTATGCGAGGGGGCGAGAGCTCGTACGTACCGGATAGTCGGGCGATACCGGGGGTTTCGAGGGGGAGAGGGAACGCGAGACCGTACTTTATTCACGACGGTGCCGTTGTGGCGCGTAGCGCAGGAAAGAAAAGCGAAGGGGACCATACGAGAGATTTCACTTTTTGGCTAATTAACAGGGGGGGAGGGGTTATGGGGTTCCTCGACTACCGTCTACCGTTCCCCGATGCTTATCTGCCGAGCTTAGAGAACCCTTTCTGCGACTCATTATTTCACGACGAAAATATCCGTGGCGATAAACGTGACGACCGGCGTTTTGTATCTCTAAGATCATGGATTCGTGGATTTCAGGAACTTACTTCGAATTTTCGACTACAGGCCAACAATATCTTCGTAACTGATGACAAGTGTATCATTTCAAATAGATCTAACTTCGTATTAAGACAAAGCCTTCTTGAGACAAAGCCTCAACTTTCTCAATGAATTTTACGTTAGAACTGAAAGAAAATGGATATTTTTAAACGCTGTCTCTTTTCAAGTTACTTCCGGAGAACACTTCAATGATTGAATTTTGTAATCTTTCCCGACTCAATACTCAACTGATGCGGAGACTATCGATACATACACAAGTGGCTGAATCGGATTATCCAGCCGGTAATTAAGACGCTATTCAAGCGGTGAAGCGGTTGCGTATATGCTGGTACCCGTGTCAAGCATAGTACATACGATCACAATGCACGCGATCGATTAGTCGACATAGTAATTAAGGTCACAGAATGCAGCCAACCTTTAACCGCTCGGTCGGCTGATTGTGTTCGAGACACGGCATTCGTTTCTTAGATGATTAGATCAATCGTGACATACAATTAATCATTAGGTCTGTGGATAATCTCGTCGTAAGTACACGCGCGATCTAAGGTGGCATTCATGCCTCTCGCCGTCGCGAGATACGTTTCCTGCAGCGACTGCGTCACCTCGTACAACGTTTCGAAAGTCTTTCCTTATATTACGTATGTCAAGTGTAATATATTAGAGATAAAAAATTATATGAGAAATAAGAAGTCGCTCGTGCACTCGCGTGAGTTTAATTGCATTTATCGATCTGCATTTCGCACGACTTTACTCTTAATACCTCGCAGGCATGTTTCAAATAGAAAGAGTTAATCACTTCCTCCTAATTACGGAGATTTGATTATGTCCATATTTCTGAACTGATATGCGCTTTTGCTCGAGGCAAAAAGTGTTATGCATTTATTAATAACGCTGCCACTCATCTCAGTCCGTTAATTTTTTTCTTTTTTTTTGGAAGGGATAATCGTCATTCCGAAGAGGAAGAACGTAGCAGCGTTTCGCGTCGTGCAGACGGTAGATTTTTTTGTGCCCTCTTTCTCGGATTAAATCCTCTTTCAACTGTTTTTGGTCGATTATTTATTCCAACGCAAACATCGGCATCGGCGCCAGCGCAACCACGCGAGCCTTCGCGTCCGGAACGAAGAAATCATACGAATTTAGTGCCCCGTTTGTTCCAGCTTTCTACAATACGCACACTGCCATCTTTCATTCGCTCGAGCTGCCACGCAACCTCGTTCGGCCACTCGGTTCCACTGTGTGCCGCTGCATAAGGTGCCCTTGTGCGCACTTCGAATGCTCGATTTGCATGGCATTCGTCTCTTCATTTTTGCCGAGTGTATCGTGCGCTCGTCGTGTTGAGCTCGCGAGCCAGGTGCATCGGTGCTTAAGTGGAATTAACGTGAATGATGGGGCCCAGATAAAGCTACATCCGCCTGTACAGGCTCACGAGCGTATTTTACGAGTGAATACACATGAATTTGTTCAGCGAATCAGCGAATCAATCATGCCGCTTCGATTACGTTCGATATACGTACAAAGCATAAGCTTGTAACAGCGGATTTTTTAAATCTCAGCATTCTATAGTAGCCCATATTTATATAATAATTCCATTAAAAAGCTTGACTGAAACCAATTTTGAAAGAGAGAGAGAGAGAGAGAGAGAAGAGGAAGAATACGATTAAGTAGATAAATCTTGAAAATTAATCTGACATTTGCAACGTTAGATTTATGATTTTAGTATAAAAACCTGCGTATTTCCCACTCACATTATTTTTGATTTAAATATATTGTATTCTTTTTATGTATTTTTATTAGATTATTTCTTTGAGCTATCAAATTCTGTTTATAAATCTTATTATAAAGATTTATAATAAAAGTCTTGCATTATTATGTTATATATTCTTGTTAAATAAACAATGCAATTTCTTAAGCTTTGTTAAGAAAAAACAAATATCGACAGATATAATTCTTAAGACTTAGAAGTAAATTTATCTTTTGTGAAAAATTAATCGTCAATTTACATTAAAAACAATTTTTTAAGATTTACATATTATACAATTAAGTTATAATTAAGTTGTACCACGATTTATAAAGACCAATTATTGTAAAATTAACTATCATGCATTTTTATTAGATCGTTACGTCTTTACTTGTTTATAAACAATTGTAGGTCGTATTTATTTAAATGAAATAAAAATGTATACATTTTTAAACCAATATTTAACAAGCATGTTGTTTGCACGTTTCGTGTTATTCGGCTAGATAATTATTTTTCTTGATATTCAAACTTAAATTAAAAGCCAGAAAAAGTATTCCCATTTGGAAGTCCTCTAGCACGTTCTCTCTTCTCTCTTCTTCTCTCTCTCTTAGAGTCGGCTTGGCTCCGTTCCCAACGTGTCATTTCGAAGGTGGTGTGAATGGGAGAATAGGAGAAGGAAAGTGCGCTGCTGCACAGGTTTGCAACTACGTATACGAATACACTTTAATCTCCACACTTACAACGTTTCCGGATCGTTAAACGCCATTCGTCGACGAACTCTGGAGTTCGGGCGAAAAATTCACATCCAAGCTCGATCTCACCGCTCGCGAACGGCTTTAGCCTTGGTGGAAAACGCGTCATTTTCTCGTCGAAAAGTTTTCGACGATGTAGAGAAAAAAAAGTTTGGAAAACTAGAAAGTAAAAAATTCTGCATACACGTGTACAAAGATTTCTTTTTGAGAGATGACAGGAGATAAATATAAAGTTTTTGAAAGATATATACTTAATTCGTTAAAATTTGTTTAAAAACATTCATAAAAATGAAAAAGATATTCTTTCATTTAACATCGATATGTATGTATCGGTTTATAAAATGTAATGAAAATTGTGTTTTGTTTATAAGCAATATTTACGGTTATAAGCTTATTTATTGTAATTATAAATGTAATTTCAAGAAATATTTAATAGATTAAAAAAAAATGTATGTCTTGCGTTCACGGATTTCCGGGCGATGAAATTGCCTTTTACAGAAATTCCTATGGCTAAGCGAGAAATTTGTGTTCAAAGTGCCTTTCCCGTCTTTCCCGAGGAAACTTGCAATTCTTAGCTGACGAGATTTACGGTGGGTGTAGAAGAGGCAAGCATGGTGCTCTTTTGAGCGCTGTTTCCATCGTTTGGGCGTATAAATTTGCGCGCGAATTCGTGGAAAGTACCGCGTACACGAATATGCGACGACGGTCTCGAGAGCTCGCGCAAATTAAAACTCGGCGAAGTCGTCCTCGCGTAATTGCCGGGGCGCGCCGCGACTTATTTTTGTAGACCCTCTCCTAAGGACGCAGTCGTCGACGCGAAAGAAATTACGAAGCGGTGTTTATTTTATACCATCATTTTAATAAAATAACTGAAGGTGAAGAAATATTTAAAACGGTGACAAATTTTGAAGAATTACCGTTCTACTACATTATAATGATATATCTGAATATTTTTGTTTTTCAACATGCAAACAGCAAATACAATTTGTTTAGTTAATTATTTTCTTAAATTTTTTATGATTCCGCGTAATTGGTATCATGTACATATTTTATTAGACTTTTTTATTGAAAATCTAAGTTGAATAGCAGCTTTGTATTAAATTGGTTTCCGTGCTATTATCTACAGCATATTTTTTATCAAGCTTTTAACACAACTTTATTACTTGAGGGAGTTAGCTACTTTTTAAATTTATCAAAGAATCCATCTTTTGATGAACTTTAAGCCCTGCCACCGATACGCAACTTGTTACCTGAATCTTATTAATTCACAAAGTTACAGTAATAAGTCTCGGGTCTTTGACACTCCAATATTTTCTGCTCGGAGCGCAGAAGTTAGTGATGATCCGTATCTCCTTCCGTTCGCGTATTTCTGTCCGGAATTCGTACGGCAATTTCTATGAAATCGTTCGGTCATCCGGTGGTCTTCAAAGAGCGTCTTGATCGACTTGCGCACGATCATTCGTTCATAAATAGACACCATTAAGCATTGCAGTCCTCGAAGCGTTTCTAACGCGAGAAAAAGAAAAGACATGCAAGTCCGACTAATTACGAGAGTCCCTCTGGCTACTGTGCGCTGTTGGTGCTGTGGCTGCTGTTGCTGCTACTGATGTTTATCTTTGCGAGCGATGGGAACCCAAGATGGCAGAGTATCTTCCATTTATTCAGCACAAGAACCGGTACGCTTCTCCGGTAGGACGAGAAAACGACTTGTGGCTGCTGGCCGTGCCTGCCTCGGGATATCTGCATCTCGTTCCACCTTTCCTGAGCTTCGAACCGCAATGCGTCCGTAGATTAAAGCCGGTTCTGTATTAATTTCGTGCAGTCTTGTAGCTTCGGGTGTACACTTTGTCTTCCGATTGGTGTACACGTTCAAACTGGACGAATCGCACCCTGAGCGCGAGGATGCCTTCGGCGTCCTAATGCAATGGACTTTAACGACGACATCACCGCGTTATCTATTCAGTTCGTTACGTTCAAGAATTGTCCAATCTGTACTAATCATTATTAATTAAAATATCATCAAAAAAAGACATGCGGTATACATAGCCTTGGTATCAAAGTTTTAGACACTTTATGCTCCTATCTCTAATAATTTTTGTATAATATTTGTTGTGAATTTATCTTTTGTTTCAAGAAAAAATCTTTAATTTTATATATAATGCCGGTAATTAATAGAAAACGATACAGGTGAAAGAATTTCAAATAAACGAAAAACCTATAAATAAAAAAACCTATATCTAGTACTTTTGGCCGAAGCTGTACGAGTCTTAATTCGAGATTAAAAAGAAAGAAATCCATCTAAAATTAAAAAACTTCTCATTTTGTCAAAACATGTAATGCTACAAGCATTTAATAAGGAATTAGTTCAAAAAGATATAAAAAGAAAAGATGTAAAAATGTCATCTTAAAATTATTGATGTTAAGATTATTTCCATTATTATCTGCAGAAAAATATATAGTTTTCTTAAAAACACAAATATTTATTTGGTACATTTTACGTAACTTCAAAAATAACGGGGTTGTTATTCACAAACGTTCCTTTTAATATATATCATTCTATCTAAATGTAGAGGATCCGCGCATCACTGAGATATATATTTCACGTGGCATTAGCGTTTGAAATTTATACCCTAGTATTTCATTCCGCTACAATCCCAACCGGTATCAAGTGGTACACATTCTATACAAGCCGAACATGAATTAGAAAGGGACATTTTCAAATTCTAAATATTAGAATAACGATTAACGTTTTTATCTTTATCTTTGGCGCGTGCACATTCGTGAAAAAATTCTATAATTAAAAAAACTCCATAATTACATCAACGGTTCCGATTTAATGTATTATTGCCGCAGGAAATCTCGGTGCTTGTTGCGTGCAGCAGCATAACTTTCAAAGATGCAACGTGGAAGAAAAAGAGCAGTCTCTGAGGCTACAAAAGCCTACAAAGGAGCAATGGTGTGCGTAAACTTGTTCAAACTGACAGTGGTCTCGTAAAAATCCATTATTCCAATCTTCGAATCTTGTTCTCTGTCAAGAAAGGCATCCCGACACGATCGAGACTGGTCAAAGCGCCCATGGCGTTTCTCTCGTTAAGTCCGCGCTACCTCAACGGGGGGTGCCGTTCATAACTCAGCCGAAATATTCGCCTACATTCTGCGCGTGATGTACGAGGTTAGGAACGCGCGTATATATACCTCGTCGTAGGGCCAACTTTATCCACACTGTGCATATATGCATGTGTACGCGTACGTATATTCGTAAGTTCTTCTGTATGCATAGGGTTAGCAAGTACGCGCATACATGGTGACGTATAATGCACGCGACTAAGGCTGACCCTGGCAAGGAGGTTGAAGCGTAGAAGGTGGTGGTGCAAGGAGGGTTAGGGCGGCGGCGGCGGCCCTCTGGAAGAGAGTCCTCCGGGGTGGCGGCGGTCGGTGTGTAGTAAGGCCATGAATTATGCAGTTCGCCGCGGGCTAGGGCTTCGTACGCCAGCAAGTGGGAAGAAGATGGAGAAGGACTGCCGTACGGCGAATCAAGCAGCGAGAAACTGGGAGAGAGACAACGATATACCCATACGGTCCAGAGCCACTTTACCCTCCTCATCCTCCCTCGCGTCGGGTTCCATCTCCCTCCTCCTCGCCGTCTCCACCTGTGCCTCCACCTGAGCTCTCTCCGCCACTACCATCCACCTTCCACCTTCACCGACGCCGCCTCCTCGACTCTCGCACGCTACGCCGACACTTCACTCCAGCCGATTGAAATTTTCATACCGGCACGTCTACCGTCCCAGTTTATGCCTCGAACAAGTGAAATGCACTGCCACCGTCGTGTGGCATCGAGTTCCCGCCACGCCATTCTCCATCTCCTCCCGCCATTGCTACGCTTCACAAATAGCAGGGAGGCCTCCGTGTCGTTTCTCTTCCTTCACCCACGTCAAAAACTCTCTTCAGTTTTTTCTTTATGAAGGAAAGAGATTCGAAAGGAATGAGAGGCTCGATCCCTCACGCTGAGCGATAACCAGCGAGGTAGAGCGAACGTCGATATCCTCAAGAGCACTTACACTTTCTACCTTTCTATCTAGCGGATTTCACGGTGTGTTGTTATGTATGTACATTATGATACGTCCGATACGACAAATTTACAATTGCTTTGCGAGGCACGCGGCTATCAATTCCATTTCGTTTCTTTTTTTCGCGATATTGGAAAAAAGCGCCGCTTTATATTTGTTTGACACGCACCGAACGAATGAACAATCGAATCGTTAAATATTTCAACTCCCCATGGTAACAGGCGAGAATCACCCCCGCCAAGATCGACTGAAATTTTCATGTCAGCCCGTCTGCCCGTCTGGGTTAACAATCGAGAGAGAAACGGATCGAATCTTTATTTTAATTTTGTCTCTTCCTTTGTTCTGTTTACAGGACATTTACCTTTCATTGTTCCTCTGTCGAATCAGAGATATATCCTTTCCTTTTTTTGTCTTCGTGCTAATGTAACGGGCGAATTGTAATCGTACTGATATTCTTGAAGGTGCTTTTGCTGTATACTTTAATATGCAGATTTCAGCGCTAGCTTCTCGTGTAATGGCGCGTCAACGATGACGCGATTGGACGAAAGGATGTTAATGATCCAGTTCAGACTTGGTTCGTCCTAGTCGAAGCGAAGTCGAAAGTATCGGTATTCGATAGCGCTTCATTTGACAAAGATTGTAGAGAGTGATATCTACATGGTTGATAACATAACAGAGCCTCAAACGATATCACGAGTTCGATAGCCAAGTGATAGCTGTAACCATCACAGAATATATTGGCATGTGAAATTACTCTTAAATACTCGATAAAAGATGTTACCCGGAAAATCGTAAAATTTTTTATTTTCTACGAGTAATGCTCAAATTGAACTTAGAGTTATGAAAATATTAGCGTCAAATTTAATTTAATTATTTGAAATTACGATTATCGTGTTACAAAGCGATCGTGTATAATTAATGCAATAATTGATATTAAATTATCCCTTTTATACTCATAATCTTTATCTGTCGATGTTCGTTCCTCTATTTTCTTCTCTGCATTTAAAGTCTGCTGTCTCTCAGCACATCGCGTTTAATGTTTAATTATTCTCAAACTTATTAGGGGGTTACTGCTTTATTATATTATTATTATATGTATTGCTCTCTCTGTAGCACTTCCATTTTATATCTTACCATATGTTTCTGTGCCGTGTAAAGTTCATTTTTTATCTGCATTTCCCGTAACATGTATTTTTTAATTTTTATCACTGTTATCTATTGCGTTTCTAATTTTCGTTTATCTAATGATTGTTCAGGTTTTAGGTTTTTAGGCAGCACTATTAATATCATATCTCAGCTTTTGACTGTGCTTGTTCACTTATTGCGTCTTATTTCACTATTGTTCTTTTTTTGTACAGCATGTCAATAAAATTGTTATTATTATTATTAAAATAGATATATATACATTTTTGTTATAAATTGTTTAAAATTTAATTTTTTTTTTATTTAATTAGTTATGTGTGCATGATATTTTCGACTGTTATTTGATCTGCAATTTTTTCATTTGAGACGAAGTACAATGCGCGGAGAGTTATTGCAATTGAATACCTTCTTAGATTATGCACTCCGTGCACGGTTGTCGATTTTACGACACGAATCTACGAACTTGGAGTATTTATTCGGAAATCTTACAGCACACGCGGGGTGAAATTAATGGCCGGTCACAATTCGCGTCGTTTCACACCTATACGAGCAAAACATCGCGTCGGACGACGTTGGATGTGTCAAATGTACGCGTTTGGTTCACGTGGAAAGATCGTTAGTCGAGTCATGGATTTACGAGCGGACGTTATCGCCCTGTTAATGTGCTGATTAGATTATGCGACTCCTATAGCAATGCACAGCTCCGACAAAGATACGTGCCAGTGAAGACACCTTTTTCAGAGAATCGTAAAAGAAGGCGACTGCTCCGCCCGGTTCTGTTGTTCCTGACGGCGAGTTTTATGAGCGCGCGGATTAATTATTCCGTAGACGAAAAGTAACTGGGTACCCACGTTTCCAAGAGAAAAAACGATATCGCGTTTGGTATCGGCCGTTTTTAACGTCTCGTCGTCTGCGGGTTAACGCCGCGAGGAACTCAGAATAGTTGCAGAAATACGCAGCTGACGCTCGCAAATTAGCTTGCGGCAATCCGCGGCGGAGTCGAGCGCATGAAATGAGATCGCTTTGAAGCCCTGAAGTTTCCGTCGGAAACCCGTTTCGCAAGAAGCAGGCTGCGTTCGCGGCCGCTCAATTGAATCCTTTTATTTCCCGTTCCCCGCGCACACCATCAGTTTAATGTATTTTTTTTTTGCAGTATATCCTTCTGCACTTTGAACAGCGAGAAAAATGTATTAGAACGCGATAAAATATAATCTGTTTTTCCTTCTTAGCAGACTATTTTTGGAATAGAAACTTCTTCCATATCGCTTTGTGTATGAGACACTTGCATATCTTCACTTTGTAGCTTCGAGGCTGCTCTTTAACACCCCCCTGTTCGTTTTACTTCACCGGCATAATCGATCGGGCAGAATGAAAATCAAAGGTTCCGAGAAGCGAAATGGCCGAGAGAGTTAATCAGCTTGCACCACGAGGCGAATGTCTGGTCCACACCCGCCAATCGTCAAAGAATTATTATCCGGAGCGATGACAAAGCAGATAGGAAGCTCAGAGCTCGCTGGTATATATGGTCGTTGGAGGCGATTATTAATTATCAGAGAATAACGAGGCGGATCGCGATCCCGCGTACGTATGTTCCGAGGAATCTCGTCAATGATATCGTCGGCCTCGTTTTAGCCCATTGCTTTGCTGTGCCATCAACCCTTCACCAACCCGTTACAGCCGTTCTGTTCTCATAAATCGTTTATTCATGTTTAATGCAGCCTGGTATTCAGACCCGAAAGTTTTCGAAGCTCTCAGACGGAAAGCGCGACTACGACGAGAATCGGTGGGTGGGGACACGGGAACTTCGAACAAGGGAATGCTTTTGCATCGAGGCAACGCCTGAAACCAGTCAAAAAAAGTCAAGAGTAACTGCAGAGAATCGAGTCCCGGTGTTGGGCCGGTCTTTCACCGTCTGCCTAGAAGACGATCTCCCTCGGCCGTGAAATCTTTCGCCATACATGTACGGAAACGTTTGTCGAGATGGTCGATTTACGATATTCATTCGATTGCTCAGTTTCGTACTTCTCGGACTACTCGGAAAGTTCTCACGTTGCGGAGACAACAGTTAAGTCGGTCGAATTAAATATTTATGGCAGGCGATAAGATAACTAGCAATTGCTAGTTATCGTATAGTTTTATGAACATACCAAGGAACGTCGCGATGTTTTTATGAATGTGAGTGATAAAAAAGTAATGAAGGAGTACTTCGAGACTTGTAAAAAGTGGTTGAAGTATGTGACATTATTTATGCAGAAGTGGATTGTTAGGTCGAGTTACCGATTTCGTGCTAAATTATGGATAAATTCTTGTGATTAAAGAAAAACTTTGCTTTTAAAAAACAACCCACGTTTTCAATAAAGTTTCACGAAGAAAAAATAATGATAAATCTGAATAAAGTTTAAGGGCTTGTAACAAAATATAATGCAAGCCGTTTTTAACTTGAAAATCAAGTTGTCGCTTTTTCCATTACAGAGATAGTTCCATATAATGGAATCAATTCATATATAATTCATCGTATTTCAATGAATAAAATGAATGCAGCGCCCACGGAAGATCTCTATTTTCCAATGACAAATCTCTGCACGTTTTATCACCTTATATGATAAGTATACACTCAGAAAAATCACGCTCGACTTACAATTCAAAGAATGATTTCCCTCAGCGCGAATTCTGTACGGATTTTAGTCAGATGGATAGAAACGCGAGAAGAAAAATTTGAAGGAAAAATGAGGAGGAGAGAGGAAAACGAGAAAACGAGAAAGAAATGCGCGGAAGAGTCTCTAATCCGTTCTTCAGGGGGCTTAAGCCCGTCTTCGTGTACCCTTCTCGGAGAATACCGTTTAAGTGTCGTCCGTCTGGGAGTCCTCCATTCGAGTAAATATTTAGGAATTTTTGAAGAGTCCCGAGTACCTAAGAAAACAGTTTACTCCGTGAGGAGGGATCCCTCCCGGGAGTCCGAACGCGCCAGGCCTGGAACAGTCATCGCCAGCGTCTTTCGTCGACAATCAAACACGCCAGCATTGCGCATGCCAGAAAAAAATATACAAAGGAAGAGATATACGGGGTGTGTTTTATACGAAACGTTACCGCGCCTATGTTCGTGTTTCGGACTCATTCCACCGCACGCACTGAATTCGGCCTCTATCGTTTCTATTTTAATTCTTATGATGTGTATACATGAAATGTACGACTAACTGCTCGCTTCGTCATGTCGAGTAATTACATTTAATTGGACTTACTGTTTGAACAGTTTTTGATTTCGTGATCGTCTCTAGCTGACTCACCTGTAACATAAGAACAACGAATACTTAATATTTGAAAATCACCAGTAATTTTACACTTTGATCAAAAAATAATTTCAATGTAAGAATCTTCGAGAAAATTATCTAAATTTATGACAGTGAATTTCATCCGCCTACAATACTTAAAATTTCTTGTAACTGCTATAATTTTTCGAGAGACGCGAGTTGAACAGACATGTTATTAACATAACGATGATTTTTTACGATTGCTCGGTACAGAGATATGGGCGCAGTTTGCATGTCTCAGTGATAATAATGCGACACATAATAAGACGTCAGCCGACATTTTAATGAGAAAACGGTGGAGCTCGTTAGGACCAACACATAAAGAACGGTCAGAGAGCGGTGAGGAATGGGTTAACGCATATATAACTTTTTGGTTGAAGCCGTTCATTACCGCGCGCAAACATGTCCGGTAAAATTGCACGTGGGTTTATAAAGTACGGTATCTTGCAAACATTTTGCCTAATATAGATGCCCGAGGTTATAACGCGTAGAAATAGTGACGTGATTACATTGTACGGCCACTATTTCATTTGTACGTTTTCGCCACAAACGACAAAATTTCAAGCCTGTTGATTGGCTATAGAATAGAGTGACAGAGATCCTCTCTATCCTGCACATATTAGTTGTACGAAAAACGCACAAATGAAATAGCACCGTACCACTTCAATGTAAACCGCAGATCGCATAAAGCGATCGGTAACAATGTGAAACCTCGCAAATCATTTAATAAATATTTATACTGGTATTTGAAACACGGCAATAAGCGACGCGTAATGAAACCGCCGGTTTCGTACACCGAAATAATGTTGACGATTAGTCTGGCTTTGATTTGATAGAATTGCGACTCGCAAGTTTCATTACACGTACCGCTGACGGACGCAAATGCGCTGTCACGCGTCAACGAGCGGGTTTCATCGACCGCTCTCGTCAGCATGAGTGCAATAAACCGTGCTTAATTACATGCAATAAGTAATTAAAGTGATTAAAGCTTATAATGCGACGCGAATCAGTAACGTGAGCGTAATCAAAATTTCGATTGGACAAGCGTATGTCCGTTACAACGAGCACTTTATAACGATAGCTTTTCGCGACCGTTTCGTGCTTTTAACGAGATGGTATCGCATATGCATAATCCCATGCATTTTAGCAGGAAATGAAAATTTTGTTTCAACAATGATTCCATTCATATTCGCTGTTATTATCGCCATATGTCAGTAATTTCATTAATTCGCATCAGTCGATTAACACTTTGTTAAATTATATTATTCTATGAAATCAAAACCACGCAGAAACGTGCAGCAAAAAGAAAATTTCATTCTGTGGTTTCACTGATGATATTGTATAAGTTAACTTATGTTATAGATTTATATAGATTTTACATAGATTAATTATATATGTATATTCACATATTATTTTTCAATTATAAAGAATTAGTTACTGATATATTCGATGCTGAAAATCAAACATATATAATAAGATGATGTTTAATTCAATTTGTTTAACTAATAAAATAATATTTAAAGATTCTAAAAGATTCTCGAAATTGTCAAAAAATTAAATTATTACGTAGAAGTTAATAAAGAGTCAGAGTATAGTAAGTGGAGCGCTAATTACAAATGTAAACGTCCTTTATTTAATTTATTTATTTGATTGAACGTTTCGACCCCGTTTCAAGTCACATTTTCAGGAACAATTAAAAAATCTTATCTAGGAATAAGTATCCTCAAACCCAGTTATGTTCTCGATGCGATGTTTCATTGATATATTGATCAACGAAACGATAAACAAGTGTCTAAGAGATTTATCAATATTCTGTAAAATCTGATGATACTACGTACTTTTAATGATTATTAATTAATTGTTGTTGAACATGATTCACAAAGTGGAGTTAAAACGTTCAAGCAAATTAAATTAAAGAATCATGTTACTTCAGATTGTAATTGAGTTTTAAATCTGACAAACAGAATCAGCGCGCAGTTTATAGAGCTGATAATTGTATTTGTATATTCATATACTATATGAATATTACTAAGCATCAAGACCCACCGAAAATGACATTCTTCTCTTTTATTTAAATAATTCTCAGTCTATATATTTCATTTAAAAAGATTTAAATAAAAAACATTTACATTAACGCTCTACTTACTGCACTCTGATTCTCATTAACCATCAACCCTACCCTTTTAATTTTTTGAAAATGATATTTATTGCAGAATGTATAAATAAGAAATAAGCGAAATATATCGTAATATCCTATCAAACGACACAATATGTAGTCGAGGTTCCTTTATGCAACCAACAGACTTCGATATTGACATTTTTATTGCGGATTTCGACGAGGTGCACAGTGGCGACGATGTCGTCGATGTCGTCGTTGTCCTCGTCATCGTCGTCGTCATCGTAACCATAGTAGGTAGTCAGTACGTGCATGCATCTTCGATGAGGGACGTGCACCCGCTGAATAATGCCGAGAATTCGGAGAAGAAGAAAATGAAGGTCGATGGTAAGGGCGCAACGGCGAATGGAATGAAAGAAGGGAGTAAGAGGCGAATAATAAAAGTCGGGAACAGCTATAAAAAAGGGAGAGGAAGAATAAAAGGAGGAGTCACGTGGCGCATCGAAGAAGCAGCCGGTGCTCAATGAATCCCCTCGAGCAGTCTCGTTAAAACGGAACCTGCGACACCGACATTGACACTGTCGTCTTCTTCGCCTTTCTTTTCTGTTTCTTCTTCTTCGTCATCGTCACCGTCGACGTCGTCGTCATCTTCTTCATCGTCGTCGTCGTCGTCGTCGTTGTCGTTGTCAAGGTTTATGCGACCTCGAACGGCAGTCACAGAAAGACCAGCTGTGTCTCGACTGACGAAGACTTTCAAAGAACCTTCGAAAAGTCTCACAGTGAACATCGGTTGTGCTACAAGTACAGGGCGTGCTGTGGTTTAACGTCAGAACTCCCTTTCCTCCCGCCTCTTAACTGCCCTCCGTCTTCCTTCCTTTATACCCCCGCGACCGGAATCCGTTCATCCACCGCCTCTATATTTACCGCCGTAATAAATTTCACGTCAGATTTCAGACTGTCGGTGTAAGGAGGCAGACACGAAATTCGCACGCCCGCGTGGGGATTGCATTGCTCCTTTATCGAGAACTGGTAAACAAGTTAAACCAGATTAGAAGCGCGCTGTCTGTAACCAGTGTTGTCTGTGTCTGTTAGCTCCGCTTCTGACCCTTTCCCCGCGACTATTCTTCTTTTCTATGGCGAGTGAGGAGAAGAAAAGATCGCGACGATAAATAGAGTCAAAAAGAAGAAGAGGAGGACAAACAAACGTACAGAGAGCCAAAGGACATTGCGCTTCATCTTCTCGAGTAGGACTCTTAGTTTCTTTCTTCTCACTCATGTCTCAAGCGAGTTTTGACCGTCGTGTAAACAACTTTGACTGAGAGTGTTATCCAGTCTGCGACGATAGATATTGTCTTTATCTATGAACTTATTTCTAAAAGCGTTTAATGAAACCTTTCTTCAAGAAATGTATCTACAAGTGATATTTCTCCATTCCATAAGAATTGTCTTGTCCACGGTGACAATGCAATTGCTTTTAAATCGCAAACCTAATCAAAGATCACTTAGGGTAACAAAGTTCGTGGAAAGTAAGCAGACGTGTAATTATCGTAATGACTGCATTTAATTCTGATCATACGATATTGCGTGGTCGCGAAATCATGATGTACGCGTTACCCTAAGTCACGAAAGCATCCACGCCAAAGAACAAATTATACGGAGGTAGCGAGGGTCCTGGCCAAAATTTTCTATCAGCTTTATAACACAAATTTCTCGAATTACATTTCTGGGAAATTACCCAGTGAATCGCGCATTAGGATTAGCACGCCAATTTGCAATGCCTTTCAAAATTGGAGGATAAAAGCAGAAACGCTTTCTCTTTCATTGCCATAACAATGGGTTGTCGGCACGCAACAATTCATGTCGCGACGGATCAGGACGTGGAATCGTCGCGTCGTGTTGCATCGCGTCGTGTCGACGTGCTTTCGAGTAGCCGAATAGTCATCAGATGCATGTGCATGGCTGCATGAATCATGAGCTCGTAATTGCGCAATACCTACATTAATAAGATTAATGTCGCTGTCTAAATGTCCAACCTTGAAACAGGCAATCTCGTAATGGCTAAGATAAAATACGACATAAATATTAATTTTGCAATTATATACTAGTAACAACTAGTATCCCAATTTTATAACAATATTTCGGTACATTAATTAACTCATTAGCAGCTTTTTTATCATATATTATCTGCACAATGACAATATAACGATATCGACACTGTTTTTAAAGTTCTACAATACGTTATAAACATCTCGCCGCCAGTCGTAATGCTTCGCGACAAGTAATTGATATTTCTAATTGATTATTGCAAAGTGCGTATTGTGATTAGCCGATGGGATGCAATACATTGTAGAATGCTCTTAAGGGTCGGTTTTTATAATTAATTTTTGATTATATACATAAGTTTAACTTGATGTTTTATCTAATGAGCTCATTTATGACGATGTCATGGGTGAGGACCATTGGTTGAAACATTAGGTTAAATTTAACCACAAGTTAAACAGATAATGAAGAACTGAGCTTAAAAGTTACAGGCACTTAAATCGTACAGGCACTTAGAACTTGCGACTTTTATCAGATAATCCATCGAAAGTAACATAGCACATTACGAGGCTATCGATTTCGCCGTTTACTTTCGTAATTGAACGCGATGCCCGAACAGCCCGAAAAGCTCGCGATACCTTTTTCAAAGCGTCCCGCATGTACACATATGCCGGTACATACGCACGAGTGTACATAGGAGTGCATGTACGCCCGTACGAACAATGCCACGATTCAGGAACGCCGCCGTACCTTACGGCAACGGTATATAGCGTCGGTGAATGACGGGCATTCGAGCGAATGGGACCAATCAGACTGATTGGCCGGTTGGTATTTACATTTCTGCGGGCAAGCCCGCCGCTCGAGGCCGCTTACACTAGCGTCGGGAGATTTGGAGAGAATGCGGGGCAGATACGATGCTGTGTCGGTGCAACCGTGCAAAACTCTCCTGATGCGTCTACGCGATGATGCGGGGACTATTTCGATTTGAACTTGAGTGCTCGATGATCGCATTATTTGATTCGTGCCTGAGAAAGATGAATATATAATCCTATGTACTGTCATCGCGTTCCTCTTAACATCATTTGCGCTAATAATTGATAAATTTATTGTAATTCACTTAAAAAAAAAAAAGAAAAAATGCCAACGACAGAATGTAGCAAATTTAGAGTCTACTACATGTAATCAGACAAATAATTTGTCGCCAATAATTTAGGTTTAACGTTATACATATAATATCATTATAATGTCAGGGGACGAATACATCTCGTAGTTGGAAAATTACTCCGATGCTTCTTGAAGAAATTTTTCAGTTAGCAGAAGAGCAGTTAAACATCATGAAGGAACGTAGTATCCTCCAATTAAAATCTCCGCAGGCGAATGCTCTTGGACTCGCACTCGAGGAGGAATACAACTAGTAATTATCGCACCCGAGCCTCGTCCGACGATGCTCGACAACGCGGACACGTTTTATCTCGTGTCGGGTGGACAAGCCGGAGGCGGGACACGCGAGAGAAACGTTTACGATACTCGAGGCACCGATGTACTTTCCGTTCTGAGAGTTAATTGCGCCCTTGCGAGCTCACGCGAGAGGCGTTTGGTACATCGGCTTCTGCGAGGCCCCGAGGGAAGGAGCGCACGCGGTAAAAGATTTGTGAGCATGCATCTTCATCGAGATCGACCAATCAGCTCCGACATTTCAAACGATTGTCGAGTTACTACCGATGTTCGAGCGCAGTCGCATAATTTCGACAGTGGATGCAATTCGAGCACTCTCTCTCTCTCTCTCTCTCTCTCTCTCTCTCTCTCTCTCTCTCTCTCTCACCGGCCCAGGCTAATTAATAACCGCGAGTAACAAGGAGCAGATGGAGCGGTAGAAACTTGGGAACCAGACCCCTGGGCTACGCTTGGTCGACCGGCTTGGCTCGACTCCGCTTGGATCTGTTCGACTCTGGCACCAACACACACCCACGCACTACCCATTATTACACACGTGTGGTCCGGATGGTCGCGTGCATGCTATTAGCGAAAAGGAGTGTCTCGAGCCTTACCGGTCTCCACCGTGAAACAACTGTCCCTTCCTTTTATCTCCCGCTTATTTTCGACATTTTCGTAATAGGTCGAGTGTCGTGAATGAAGGAGATGAATAGGTTTCCGGTTGATTTTATTAGGACCCTGAAGAACTTCCGGCTTGTAGATGAGATGCTACAAGATATACCAGATGAACGTTTAAAGGAACGTTTAAAGGAAGTTCGTTAGCAAGGGTGAAGTTAATCATCTTGATAACGTATGCGTGCAGTAACTCTTTACATACACCGTTATATGTCTTAATTATTTTATTATCGCTGTTATATTATATCTAACCTTGATTCCAGCTTTAATCATAATAAATACTAATAAAATACGGATATTAAACGTGTTATTATACATTGATAACAATCATATATTTAAACTACAAAGAATGAACGGTCAATATTATATCCGCCGCAGGCAAGGCTGTATATTAGCAGCGTTTCTATGCGTGGTCGCGTGCGCAATAATTGCTTTTCGCTACGCGTCGGCGTCGCTCAAAAAGCAACATTTGCACGCGACGCGGCTCGATGCGTCGTGCATATGCGTTCCGCTTGAAACTTAAAAAAAAAAAATGCACACGCTCGCCCCACACGTTTCGGAATCGTGAGCGACAATGGTTTCCTGTTCCATCCCTGCGGGGTGTCCAGCTGTCTGTCTGGGCTACGATCGCGTGAATGAATCGTTTTGTGACTGCATTGTGTCTGTTTTCCAGTTTTCTGACAGAACCGCTGTAACCAGCGACATCTTAATCCGCGTATCCTTCGTCATTTAGATATTCGAGTAAGCTTGACTCTTTGAGAAACGACGTCTCAGCCGAGCTTGTGTGCACGAGAGAGATACATGTGTCTTCAATAATTTTACCAGAGTTAGTCACCCATGACTCATTGCCGTCACATAATATTACACTACATTTTAACGTCGCTATATCTGTCGGTTACGACACGAAAGTGAAAAAGTTTGACACTTGGCGATTTATGGCTGTCTCTCTCTCTCTCTCTCTATCTATCTATCTATCTATCTATCTATCTATCTGTCAATCTACCTATCTATCTACTTCTCGTTGCGGATTTTCACTGAAAACTTAACTAATCTAAAGAGCAGTAGTCAGCAATACGGCGACCATTCCTGGCGTCATTTTTTCTTAAGCTACTTCGCGATTTGGTCGTAGACGGGGTCGCGAGTGCGGAGTTTCGACTTGAGCTACGGCAAACGAGGTAGATTCCGTGAAACAGGGCGGTGTAAGCTATCGTAGCTTGCGGATGTATATATAATGACCTTACGCTGCGCTTTTTTACGATGCTTATCAAATGCAAATCCTACTTTATTGCGATTGGTATTCTTATTACACGTCTCCTCTCTTACTCGCCTCCGACGGTTTTCGTTTTCCCTTCGGCCCTCTTTCTCTCTTTCCTCGTCTTCGTTTTCTCGCGTTCTTTCCACGCGGAGTAAGAGGATCCTCGTCCGACCGCGCCATATACGTGTAAATGCGAACGACCACCTTTTAACTTCCCATTTAGATTAGGAGTTCGCGATCGTTTCGAGTTGCGTTATTCTTCGCGTCAGTTTTGCGCCGTGTGCCGGAAAGCATTTTAGTACAAGATCTCTCGAGAGACAAGCATGAAAGACGTAGCATGAAACTTTTTCCATATTAAGACTAATGTTACCTCAAGACTCGCCACACGAGTACAGCACGAGTTTTAACAACTATTCTTTTTTTCCTTTCAGAATTATATGATTCATTCCGAATAAAATATAATTCACAGAGTTCGTCTTGTTCTCACAGAACTGTGCATGGTTTTTATTACGCGTGGTTTAGATTTGATCCGGGTATTTTGATTACAATTTATTTATATTTTTTATATTAAGAGCTGTGCTATATCAGGTGCTATCTCTTCAGAATACCTTGCACGATGTAATAAGATAACATAGGTATGTGCATTCTACTGAAGTTCTTGAATGTTGAAATTTTTCGGACTCGAGTATCGCAAAATTTTAATCATACAGCTTTTGCAAGTTTGATAAATTATGTAATTAATTTGCATTTAGGGCCGGTTGTTCCATCTTCAAATAAACTATGTGGTAATTTAAATATTGGATACACAAAAGAGTAAAAGAGTAAAAGCATAAGAGAGTAACAGAGTAAGATGAAGACAGTAAGATGAAGTTTATCGAAAGGTGGAACAACCCAGCCTTAGTCATATATTTATACTACGTGAAATAAAATAAAATTTACCACAAGTTAAACAAGTTTTCATAATATATCAATATAAGATATTTATAGGTAAACATAAGGGTAGTATATTGAAATAACTCAAGCTGCTCAATTGCAAGAGAAATTACATTTCTTGCCTCAAATCAATTCTAACGAAGTAAATCGATGTAAATTGATTGGCACACGCGCTTATAATCTAGTTATGCGATTGATCGGCGGCGAGTAATAACTTATGATAGAAAGGGACGCATCCCGATATAGCCGGGAGCTGTGTTTCGCAGAGGCAGACGCTTTTTGGGGTTGCATCCGGCTGGAATTTCAGCCGGCACCTCCTTCCACCGTAGGGCGTCGGACCGAGGGACAGAGGGGTTGTTTTCGTGCAAAGGCACGACGTATCTGTTGGCGTGCGGGTTGTTCGGTATCAAACCCGGCGTGCCTAGAATTCCCCCCGTAATTGCATCTCTCGGCGTCCACGCCGACGAACGATTGCATTTTCGGACCGTGTCATGACATTAATAGTAAAAAGCCATATTACGCCCCTTCGACTCATAACACAGAGCTATCCATGACGGATAGATCATCTGCCTTGTCGCGCGATCTATTGCTGCGTGACGTTGATTTTCGTAAATCGTTCCGCTCGTTTTCACGTGAAAGCGTCGACGTTTTCACTAAAGCTGCCCGGTTGCGTTCGTGCGTGGTACGTTAAACGGAATTGTAAATTACGATGCGCTCACTTTCGGCCCGACGATAATTAACGTATTGTGGTCGGCAAGGTACGTACACCGTATTTGCCGCTGCGGCTGTGATTACGCGGACTGTGCAAACTGCAAGGCTCTAATTACGTTTTAAAGCGTAATCTAAACTGAAACGCATCGGTTAATACGTAGGTGTAAATTAGAAAACCGGTCGAAACCGTGTCAGTTCGGAACTTCGCCGTCACTGTCGGCTATCCTCTCTGATAATACATTTTCACACGATTCATTAAAATTTCAACGATAATATTATTACAATAAATTATTATAATATATTTTTATTATTCTGCTATATTTGATAGATGCAGAATAATTTTTAAAGATATTATATTGATTGTATTATAAATTATAAAAGTAAGATTTTTATTGATTTATTTGCATACGTAATATTTTTTTATTATGCACCGAATATACGTCGATTTTAAAGAAAAGAATAATATTATTTACATTTATCGTTCTATAACGGAACGAAATAACTTCGTAATGATGGCGCGTATCTCGTATTACAAAGGGAAATGTTCGGAACAAGTCTGCTCGCATATTCTGTCGGCATTTTGTACGTTCCTCAAACGGACAAATGTGGATGGACACGTGTTCATCTGAAACGGAACGCAACGTGAGATTCAGTCGAATCAGGGGTAGAATGAGGAGACTCGAATTACTAGACAACTAAGGGATGGAAGGGGGTTGATCGCCGGTAGGGCGATGACTCGAAGTGTTGATACGTTACCGCGATTTCAGTGAACAAAGGCGTCGAACCGCATGAAACTCGATGCCAACACTTACGGATCAGGAAACCATGGTTCTGATCGAATACGATAAAAATTTACAGCAAAAGAAACCACCAAAAAATGACATGCGAAACCTTATCGCAAATTACTTTTTAAGATTCTTATGTCATTGAATTTCAGTACAAGTGTTGCAATCATATATATGTATATAAGGATGTTCACGACTCTAAATACTATAATGAGAAAGTTTTCGAAAAATTAAATAAAAAAGTTATTTGTAAATTTGAAGTGAGCGCTCACCAACTGCAGTCATTAATACTGTTGTACGCGCAACTCATGGACAAGCAGCCGTTTAAATGTCTGTCTATGTAATGTATATAAATTTCATGAAGCTTCACACTATGAATCATCGCAAACCCATCTTTAGAAGTATACAAACTGGCAATAGGTATTATTTTTATTCATATATTGTTTCAAAAATATCGATGATAGATTAAAATATGATTAAATATTGATAATTTTTAAGAAGCTATTTTTGTTATGGGATCAATTGCAAGAATCAAACAAAATATCGCTGTTTAAGTAAAACTAATCTCGTTGGAGAGATCACGATCCAGAGACCGCTCGTAGTCCAAGAAGAGCTGACGAAAAAAGAAAGGAAAAACGTTCGGCCGGAGGAAATACTGGTCGCTGCCTTTATCTCCAAGCAGGTACCGAGACTGAGAAGCGACGTTTTAAAAGTCCTTCGTTAGTTTCTCCGCTCACGAGAGACGAGGATAATCCGATCCTCTCTATATACTAGAATATCCTCGCGGCTTCAGAAAACTTTAACGCTCGATGGTTCCAACAATTTTCTTCTCAATCGATGGCAACGTCACAGTCAACTTGACAGGCAACAAGCCGTAGAAGATATCATTTCTTTTTTACCTTCCTTTTTCCGCGCTCTTCTGATTTATATGCTTGAAATATATTCTGAGGGCAGGAATAAAATATCTCTCGCTGCAACGACATTTTTATATCGCCAGCTGTCATGGAATAAATATCGTTTGAGTGGGCCGTCAAGGATATGTCTTCGAATATAATTTCAATTCTACATGTCGACATTGACATTATATTACTTTATGCATCGAACTTGCGCTTATTTTAAGACCATTGTTTTTTCTTTTATGTATAAAAATCCGTAGTCTCTTGTTAGAGATGTGTTGATCTTTTTGCATGTAACCGCAGATATATAGAATCTACGTAGTTAAGTCGATTTATCAGAGGAGATTGTCTTGGAAAGATACTTTCATTGTCTTTCGAGAGATGACGATTAACAATGAATATCATGGAGGCTGGATCATAATAACACAAAAGATTTTAAACATTATGATTTTAAACAAAGGTTTTAAACATGTTTTACATTAAAATAAATAAAAATGCTTTATATATAAAAGAAATCACTTAGATTCAGTTTCATAATTCACGGTTAACTCTTTTAACTGAGGTTCAACTTATTCATTGTCTCTTTCCAATTCTAGAAATTGGAAAGAGATGAGAAATTAGTTGAACCTCGGTTAAGAGTTAACTGTGAGTTGTGGAACTGGGTCTTAGTGGTTTATTTTATCAGATTATCTATACTAAAAAATTGCCATTCCATAAAAGCTATTAGCTTTTTAAAATTAACCGTGTAACACATTTTAGCATCTTAATATAACACCGAATTAAATAAAATCTGTATGTGTATTATGAATGGATTTGAACTTGGATCTTTGATACACAGAACAGAGAGATGCGCAACCTCTTTACGCCACAATCATTATACCATTTAAATAGAAGGAAAAATCATTGTAATAAAAGGAAAAGCTTTGCGACTGTGTTTCTATCCGTTTAGCAATATCTGAATGTTTACGATTTCGATTCAGTCGAATAAATCAGATTTTAGTTGGTACACTGGCTTTTACATTTTAACGCTCACCGATACTTTCAATAGGCTTTACGGGGTTGAAAGAAATTGGGCGCTATCGGCAATCACGATAAGCTCTGGCACGCAATTGCATCCGCGCTCGACCAAGCGCGGAAACGAAGGCTCGCGATTGGCCCGGTGCAAGGCGAGAGACGGATATTGCGTCGGCTCGAGCCGCAGACGTTACGCACGGAAGCTCGAGCGTCGGCAATAAAAATGCCGCACGCAGAGAAAAGGGAGATACAATGGAAACGCAATGGGCGCAACGAGTGGACGAGCGGAAGAAAGGAATTGCCTCGCTCTCTTCGGCGTTGCTACAATTGGCGGCGATGGTGTACCAGTCGCCGCGGTGCAATCTCATTCGCGCTCTCTCGCATGAGCGAACAGAAAGCGTACTCCAAGCTGGGCCCCTCTTGCTTTTCACTCCACCTCTTTTTCCACCTTCGACTTTCCCTCTATTCTCCCCTCTCTCCTGTCTACATCATTCGGCCGTTACCGAGATGGACGCTACATTCTTTTCGACAATGGTTCTAAATTCGAAATTTCGATGATCCCTGAGAGATTCGTTAGAGTTCTAAATTTTGTCGGTATTTTAAATGCCTATATATAAATGAAAATAATATACCGTACCTCGATTAATTGGAACTGGTACCTGTATGAAATTTTAACAATATGTCGGAACAATTTTGTCATGGTCTCTTTCAAAGGGCTTCTCTCTCGCGGTGCATGTAATGCGTTTCGTTTCGCCTCTTTATCATCTTGCTTATGCCGGACGAAGGTCTTTTTCTGCTTTCTGCTTCCCCTCCGCTTTTATCTTCACTAAATATATCCGTCATGCGACCACTTCACGAACAGGTGGGTGTTGACGGCCACTTTCAGATAAGTCTCGAAAGAAAATCTGGAAGAGGATGATCCAGTGGAACGATTCGTAGAGTGTTGTCAAAAGACCGATGACGTATCGTCGTCTTTATCTCGGACATGGTATCACGTTTCTATCTTACAATCTCCCGTAAGTTGGTAGCTCGTTATAGATCGATATCAACATCGAACAGGTAGGAAAAGAACGCGAAAATAGCTACAGAAATGATATTTTAACGAGATATTTCCTTTCATCAAATAACGATTGACGCCATTGCACTGATGACAACTGAGCAGCGATGAATGGAGAGAAATCGGAGCATAGATAAGCTGCCGTCACTTACAGCTCGTTCATAGCACTCATATGAACAGTCTGGTCGTGAATGTTACGGTATGTCGAGGGGTCCCCATGTCGTTTACACGGTCGGCAGTAAATTTAGATCAGCGGCACTCGACGTTATCCTCAAAGCCTCGCTTGGATTCGTCCGTTCCGGTATATTTTTTTCTAGCATAATTTTAGGCCGGCCAAATAGTTCGCGTCACTCTACGCCGCCACTCTGTTAATCATTTCAGCTAAGTGTTCCCTCGAACTTGAAGACGCCGTTTTGTTTGGTGGAGGACGAACGTAGAGGATGGTGAGGGGGCGAAAAGAAGATAATTGGCAAGCGGAACGGGGATGAACTCTGGAAACGATATTCGCTAATCCGACAGCGGACAATTATCTGGTCCGTCAGAGCACGACTCACGGACGGCAGACAAGCGTGCAAACTTGAGAAACGACCGACGGAGCGGTTTAAATTTAGTAACTCCTTTTAGTGAGCGGCAACAAGCATCTGAGTGTGCGAACGTGGCGTGTTACGCCGCCAATCGTAAAGCGATTTTGTCGAGTTTATCAGGCAGATTAAAAAAATGTTTCGTTATGCGAATCATTGATGATTATTAGACTCGCGATAAGCGATTGGAACGAACATGACTGTAATTTCATTTGGTCTTTGATGTGTCTTAAAAAATCGCCACTTGCTGGTATTAAATAAGTGACAAAGATCTTTATGATGAAATGAATCAGAAAAATAAGAATAATTATTTAATTGTCTTTCGTTCCTATCATACTGGCGAGGTATAATGAATGCCATTAATAAATATCTGTTTTACCATCGTCATTTAGCGAAAGCGTTGTTTGCAGAAGATAATGAGGTTTAAAGAGGCGAGACAGAATAGAGAGAGAGAGAGAGAGAGAGAAAGAGAAAGAGAGGAGAGAACAAGCACGAAGTTCAACGAAACCGTGCCATGTGAGCGTTCGTTCACGACGCATCGTCGCCTGTGCGCGTTTCCAGAGAATCGCTGACATTCGAGAGGCGGAGCAGAAACTCCAACAGAGACGCGAAACCGCTTCAGACGTAAGCACTCTTGAGAAAGTTTTATGATTAAGGAATTAATTACGGTGAATACCTCTTGCCAGGTTGATGACCGATTAGAACGGACCCGTTTCCCAAGTATATCGATTAAAAGATCGGCAGCATGATTTCGGAGGCGGAGGTGAATCTCTTGATTTTTTACCCTACCGAGTTCAACTGTAATTTCGAGCCGGGCCTCCGTGTGCCGCAAGCAGCGGAACTTTCCGACTCGAGAATTTCTTCTCGTTTCTTTCTTTTTTTCTCCTTTTTCATCGAGAAGAGACGAGAGTTTACCAACTGGAACGATGCTGGTAGTACGAAGTAGAGCGGAGAGGGAGAGAAGTCGGAGGAAGATGGTACGTCAGTTCAATGTCTTCATGGTAACTAGTCCTTAATGAAGCAAACTTTTATTTACTTTTGAATTTTCCTCGCACAGCGAAGCTTCTACTTACCGCCGCGACCGAGTGCATTTTCACAACGACAAAATTCTCGCGTGTGTATGCAAATGCGTCGACCGTAAATTGTTTGTATTGAACGTCGCTGCGGCAACGTTTCGACATTCGGGTTGAAACAAACTCGGTTAATGACTTGATTTCGTTTGAGTTTAATTAATCGCGTAATGAATTTTGGATCCGATTGCCAGCAAATTATTTCATTCAAGTTAATCGGATTCATATGTAAATTGACCCATGTTGAAAATACGTTCTCGCACGTTCGTTTTATCATCGAGGGGAAATCACAGTATGTCGTACTCCGCGATCGCATCTTACACGAAATCGACCTGTATTAAATGAGTGAAGATGGCGAGATCCATCGATCTCGCGTCGATCGTTTGATAGATAACGAACGTGGTTAGACACACAATCATCTTGGTTAGACACACGATCAATTAATCCCGTAGGATGTTCGATAATATCCATTGACAAGTAACGTCAGCTTCGGCATGTGCATCGTGATCGCCGCAACCACAACATGCCGAGTACCTGCGGTCGATGAACACGTAAAAGAAGATCATGTATGCTTTAGTAAAATTGACAGGATCAAGAAGCTAGCTTGATATATCACTTTATCTGTCTAGGAATAAAAATGGATCGTATAGTGGAGATGTCAAGTGTCAGTTTGAAGCGCAACATGACAGCAAGTCCGATACACTGACATGAGTCTCTCACAAAGTTACCTCGAACGCTATCCATCTCTCCTCACACTAGACTATCTTACTACCTAATTAATCCTCTGGCTCAATTAACTTCTCAACGTGACTCGACGCCAGTGATGATCATAGTAACGTCCGGCCCACGTAGTTTACTAAACGTCGCTTTTTCGTGCCTATTAATTAAAAGCGCGCGTGGCCGGGGGAGCAGGTGGCATCGTTTTTCCCTCATCGTCATGAAACGAGGGAGATATTTCCTTCCCCTCGTCACTTTCTCGTACAACCGGCGCGAAGATATATATTTAGAGTGGACCCATCACTCAGCTTCTCCCCATTTTCCCTCTTTCATTCTCTCGGCCGTTCCGCATCCTCCCTTCACTTTCGTGTCCTCTCTATCAGTACGGTTTCTAGAAAGAGTCTACTTTCGCCTTGTTAACAAAGTAAATACCATCGCGTACGGCTCGGCGTTAGTGCATCTGCTTCTCACGACGCTAACAAAAGTGACGCGTCACGGAAAGTGGTCGGGAAGGACGAGGGTAAAGGCGGAGCTGGCCAATCGCAACGTCAGGTTGCAGGCTGCATCAGTCAAACAATTAGACGACGATCTAAGCTCATGCCTGTTCGGATCCTAAACAAATAGGCTTACGATGATCCGCAATGGGATGACGGCGTGTCACACCGACGTTCTATAAATCCGTTTACGATGTATATATTCCCTGGTAGGGAAGAAAGGGTACTAATAAAGTGCCGACCTTATAAATGATGAACGGAGCTGGAATAATTCTTATTACAATTAAGACTTAAAGTAAAATCACGAATTTTAAAAAAAGAACATAGATTTTACTATCTTAAACTACAGTTATAAGTACAATCGATAAATTTAATATTAATATTAATTGTAAATTATTATAATAAACGATAATATGTATAATATGTATAATAAGCGAATTCGATAAATCTCTATAAGTCTTAGACTCATACTTTAGGAAAGCAAGATCGTCGAAAAGCGTGTTAATGAGTTTAACCTGGAGACCACCGCGTATGGAGAGAACGGATAAGACAGGCAGAATTGATAGTGGCAGCTCTTCGCTCTTCCGAGTATGAAACTAGCTTTCTAGCTCTTGCCCGCATTATTTCTTCGTCGATGCATATCCTCCGTGTTTAGGGGTATATGGCTTTTGCCGTCAGTTGGCTCATGTCACGTGGGATTAGCGTTGTTTGGACAGAGGAAATTAACTACTACACCCCGGGCGCCGCCATCTGCGTGGGCGTGCACGACATTGTGTCGCGGGCATCCCCTTAAGATTTCGGGGCAATGTAATTCAGTGTCGAAACCGATCCTAGGGGGGTCGTCCGTCGGCGGTGACATCGCCATTTCCGTGATTAGACGCAACCCCAGGGTCAGTGTATTTGATTGCGTTCTTATGACGCTCTTTCGGGAAATGCAATCGATTGTGACACGAAACCCTGTGTCTCTGTACAAAATAATGTGCAATGCGATGTAAAAAGGGTAGAAAATAGAAGAATTTCAACAAAGCAACCGAAGCAATAATCACTTGTCTTCTCACGTAATTCATCTGTTGTTTCTTGAGATCTAACTCTTCGAAGGATTCACACGTAGTAATTCACGTAGAGATCGAAACATGTTATTAGGAGCATTAAATAACGCGTAATCTTCGATCGATTAATATCGATCTGAGAATTCTACATTCACTCACGATAAAAAGCTGATATCCGATCGTAAATAATACTCTCGTGTATCATGCAATGGTTAGTTCTACAAATAAAAAAAATATGCAATGAACTTCCACGTAATGAAAAGAGTAGGTAATAATGTTGTTTCAATCACTCCTGAAAAATCTTTCGTGTAATTACAAGTATAATCCTTAATGTATCGCATATTGCAATGCACGTTGAGAAATATTTTATTATTTATATTACGCGTCGAGGATATACAGGCTATTATTATATAAAACGCGTATTAAGGGCGGAGTTAATATGCCAGAGTGAACGTGATCGATTAGCGCCAGTCTCGCGGCTGCACCTGCAGGTCGGTAAGACATAAATGAAAATGGCGTTTACCTCGTTGATCGATTCTGTAAATAAAGATCGCGTTGCTCTCACTGTTGGACCAACGGCGCCGGCAGCAGCGGCCCCGCTGGTTCGATTATTAACGAGAATGCAGGTAGATGCTGAAGGAATCTCGCTCTGAGGAACAAGGAGCGAAGAAACAAGAACAAAAAGTAACCTACGATGCGACAACGACGACGACGACGACGGCAACGGCAACGGAGGAGCCACAGGTCGAGGCCGCAATGCCCCAGGTAAGATTTTCGCACCCGGCGGTAAGCTCGTTAGCGAGAGATTGCGATCAATGACCGAAGATGAACGCGTTCGCACGGTAGAACAGAAAAGAGATAGCGCCAAAGGATAGAAAACTGGAGCAAGAAAGGGAAAGAGAAAGAGAAAGAAAAAGAGAAGGGGAAATAATGGTAGGGGAGGAAACGACTAAGGAGGTTGCTTTGCAAGCGTTACCTGGCGATATTCTGGCCTGCTCGTTAGTGCCAGCCTTTTGCGCCGACCTCCTCCTCTCTTTCTCTCCTTCTCTCTCTCACGACTTCTTCCTTTCCCTACTGCCTCTCTTAATACGTGTTATTCGATACCACCGTAGGTGGTTACGGCGGTAATTGCGTTCACACTTAACCACCTCGTCGGGCGCGGAATAACGATTGGTCGGCAATCGCGTGCGTCGAATTTGTCGTTCTTTTTGCGCTCTGGATATAATGCGGGAGTAAATACACTTATAAGGCTAAGAAGGAATTTTCTGATATTGCACCGATTTATTACAAGTTACGAGTACAATCGCTTCTGACGCAAGTAGGCGTTGGAATTTTTCAACGAGCTCTGTTATATTTTTTTTTAATGTAAACTATTACTTCTATTTCTTTTAATATATAGTAAATAAAAGTATAATATTACACATTTTTTTAAAACAAAAACATACTGTCTATTATATATGTATAATTTATTTTATTAGAAATAATTACAAATATATGTCTCTGACAAAATTCTTGCAGTTATCAACTTTTACCTATCTCGAAAGAGGTATTCTATTGAATAAATTTATACAAATTATACGTGAACATAAAAAAATTTAGAAAGAAACGTCATCCTCAAATGCAATTGCATACACGTCATAGTAATCATATTTACGTTCGTCGTACCTATCTTATTAACTGACAGGTACACTGTAGTTGAAAAAGTTTCAAGGTAAGTAAAACTTACAGTAGTTTAATATGATGTGATAAACTTTCCCGCGTATGTATGACCGTAATGGTAATTCCCCAGCAGGGATCAATTTTGCCGCATTCTTCATGATGACGCATCAGAAATGCAATTTGTCTGAAGTTTTAACTGGAAAATTGTAACTTTTCGCAGCTTTATTAGCTACGCGTATGTACGCGTACGTCATGAATACCAAATGCAACGGGTACGCCAAAAATATCAGGGAAAATTCTAAAATATGCAACAACTTTTCCATGCAAATTACGTTGCGCAAATGAAGATCAAATTAACTGTTTAGTCTTTTGGATAACCAGACAATGTGTTTAATATTAATTAAGAATATCAGAAATGTGCTGTAAAAGCTTGATTATTATCCGCTTACTTAAAACGGACATGCGATATCGTGACTCTCGAACGCACCATTCAGCTTCGTAAACGTACGCCCGTACGCCATAAAAGCGATATTGGAAATTTTTTGCGACGCGTTCTAAAATATAACGGTTTTAACGTTAATTATGCTCAAACGGTCAGCATAGAAAAAAATTTATAAAGGGCATTCGGGCGTATCTCGCAGCCGCGCTGCACCGCGGCGCATTAAAACGCGCGTGGAAGTAACGATATCGCCGTGCTCGTGGTAAGCCGCAGAGTGGCGATAATCGTTGGGCAAATTTTTTTTTTTCCCGGTTTTATTCCCGGACGCTTCGAATGTGGAGCAAAGCGCGCCCATCGCGTCGGTATATCTGCACGCAACGGAAACTTCGTCGGGGCCCCTCTTCCATTTTATCCGTCAGCGAGGCGGCTATTCCACGAGGCCGGCCCACCGTGTTCCCTTGGTTTTCATCTGCTGTATCGCGGTACCATAAATAAAATATACGTGGACCGCGCGTATACCCCACCAGTCGCTCGGGGCAGAATGGAAGGCGTAAAGGTCGTTTTGCCAAACGGCGCCAGGAATTCACGAGATACGTGGGGCTCGAAGCAAAATAATATTACAAATTCAATTCGGTCGCACAAGACCCCTTCCGGCCTCTGAAGATCTATGCAAATAGATCGCAAATAGAGCCGCGTGCGCCTACAGGGAAAAACAAGTAGGAATGGCTTTGCGTTTCCGGAGCTACTATAGTCAATGCAAATACTTTTTTAAAGTGTGCGCAACTCGAGAACAGGGCGCTGGCGATCTTATCGTGTAAGCGAAACGGGAAATAGAAATGGTTAATTTACCATCCAAGAGTTCTAAACGCTTTCACGATTTTAACCAAGTTGAGAATTCCAAGTCTTGAAACAGCTCCTTCAATTAAAGCCTTCGTTAAGCTCCATTACGAAAATTAACCCGATATTGATCATATTTATAGTTTAGATATTTCATTGATGCAGTTTGAAACAATCGATTGTTTATCACTCATTGTAGAGCGAACTACGAATGTAATCTCATCGCGAATCAATAAGATTGAATTTCTTCATTCGTTTTTTTTTTGCCGCATGAATGAACATTTAGCTTTATGCATTCTGACTTCATTCAGACTACTTTGTTCTTTCGAATTCACTCTGTATACAGCTTATCGTGAGTTACGAGTACCCTTCACGACTCCCAGAGTATCTACATAATCCAATATATGTTGATGTCGAGCTGGCTGGGGGTCGAAGGTCCACGCCGCGCCGTTTGTTAGACCGCTCTCTGTCCTAACTGGTCCGAACCCCTATTTTTATTATGCCTATGGGGAAATCTAGCCCCCACGATTTCGCCTACGAGGCAGGCCATCTGGCAAGTGATGCCGGTTTCGCAGGTAATCCGGTAAACATCGGCGGTTGAGCTCCAATTAGCGTCTGTTTACTTTTGCGTCTCCTTTTGTTCGCGAACGTCCTTCTTTCTTCTTCTGCCTTCGCGTTTTCAATTAAAACTCGCGAAGAACTGTTTGATCGGTAGCGTGCAAGTCCGGTCGATGATTGCTTTTACGGGATGCGAGCAATTGAGTCAGGTAGAAATGTAAATCTCGAGGAATAAAGATTCTCTAGAGAGAAATAGCATTCTTCACTGAAATCCGATAAGAACCGATTAAAAATATCCATCGTCGGAAATAACTTGTCGAGACGAACTCAATTTTATGCACATTGAGGTCATAGTGGAAATAAATGTAAAACATAAACGCCGGAACAGTGGAAAGTATTAAGGAACTGGCGCTATTATTCTAAACTTCTGTTGCACCTTCTTCAAATTTCCTCTCCTTTTCAGCGCTCCTTTCTTACGTTTAATTAAAACTCATGAAGAATCGTTTGCTGGTACAATGAATGTCTATTTTAGGCTCTTTCATTCATCACGAAATAGCAAGTCAGCAAATTTCAAAGGAAAGTTCTCGTTGATGAAAGCACGGCGAACTCGAGAGCGAAGAAATATGTCTAATGGTCAAACAGCTTTCTTTTTTTAAGGATACTGTTAGTTGGGAATATTTTACGAAGTTTCGTTACAGTTTACGTCGTCGTAAGACAGAGCAACTCGTAAAAGCTCATAAAAGCAGCCTAGGATATTAAGGATATGACATAATTATTTTCAAATTCTCCGCGCGCGCTTCCTACTTCGCGCCTGCTGCACTCACTTTGTTTCCTCCTTAAATGTTTCTCAACGACGTACGAGGTCAATTATTAACGCTTGCATTTTGCTTTGCATGCGCCGTGAGTTTCAGGCAAGAAAGGAATTTGAATGTAAATGCTTTGGTCGCTTTGGTTGCATGTTTTCCTAGGGTAAACTGATGGGACATGCAACATCGAATGCAAATGACGTCGGCGGTCATTGCAGATTGCCACGGAAATATATATGGTATAAAGTAAGAACAAAAAAAAACGAGGGAAAAAGAAAAATAACAACGGCATACGAACGTTGAAGCTCATGCACAATTATAATAAATTGCTCTGATCGGAGTGTAGATAAGAGCGAGGGGAACGATCGTCAGAATTGTAACCTTTAAGCTCGTCGAGCCTTCCAAGAAGCGTTTCGCCGTGATGTAATACTCGGGCGCAAAATGGCAAACAAAAGGAGGTCGTCTTTTAAGAGCGTCGAGATACGCCTCGCTGTCTTATACTGAAGTCCAATTTACCCTATCGCGATTACTGTCTTTGCACAGTTAAACTAGAAACAAAGATAAATGCATCCCCCCCTCCCCCCCGTCTCCAAGCTATCCAATGACAATTGTATGTAAAAACAATAGCTGCGAAAATAGAAGATTTCTTCAAATTATAGGAATATCTAATATAAGAATATCTAATTTATGATTATCTTGCGAAACAACACTTAATGTACTCTAGATATTTAATCATGTCGAAAATATTCAATTGTACGCTCTATATGCATCTATGGAAAACAATATTTTTATTGCTCACACATACAGGGACGATAAAGTATCATCGATCCAACGAGATCGGGGAGCGTAGATGGTCGCCTGCGATCGAGTAATTCGAGGAACGAAACCTCGAAGCAATCCCGCGTCATCGGAAAGTCCGGTCGATGTTTCAGGGCAATTCCGTGGCTGGTAACGGCTTATCACCGGGTGGCACGGCAGCCAACAGCTCCCAACACGAGGGCCGGTCTCTTCCTATAGAAGCTTCCAGGAGGGGGTTCGCCTCCTTTTTCCTCGCCATCGATCTCCTCGTCGCCCTCCCAATCTCCGTCCCCACTTGGTCTACCTCTTCGATCTCCCTCCAAGCTGGCTGCTTGAATTCCTCGTGCCATGGACGATCGATAATGGATCCGACCTTAGCTTTCCAGTTCATTCTATACGCATCATTTGACACCCGGCAGACGTAAGAAGCGAGGAACCGCGAGGCTGCTGGAGGCAGATCGAAGGTAATGTGAGAAAGCGAGAGGTGGGATTCAATAGATAGGAATCACTGCCATTGTCGGGACGGTATATGACACGATGGAATCGTGGAAAATGAGACGATTCTGAGGGTGAGAAAGAAAAATTATATCGAGAATCGAATCCCATAAGATCTGCCACGCCAGGGAGAAGCGAACCGGCGCTATATGCGCGTTTCTTTTTCCTTTATCGCGCTTTCTTTTCTATAAAGGGTCACGCTCATCCCTTTCGTTCTTGAACGGTGGTGATCATGATGCGCCCTGACAGTGGTCAAATCCTCGCGAAAATACCTTCGTTCATACTCATTTCCTGTTTTCCGTTCGCTCCGCTCATCACCTTGCCACCACCCTGTAATCCTATCCATACAAGTCCAAGGCCGTTGATAGCCCTGTGGCTTCTCCCGCAAGATGCTCTCAGCTTAGCATTGTCGATCGTTTCTGCAACTCTCCGTGGCCCTTCATCACTTTCCACGACCCTAAGATGCTCGATTTATAAGAGATCCTTCTCAAAGCGCGCGCGATTTTTCCAGTCGGCCGGGGATAAATTCCTTGATCTCGCGTTCTCGCTTTTAGATGGAACCACTTTCACGATCGCTCTTTGGTATTGTTCGCGCGTAAGCGACCGCGCCATAATGCGTTCCGCAAGAAATGAGAAATGTATGTTCTTATACAGGTATTGTCGTGAGCGAGAGAAAAGTAACCGCGAGTTTTGAAATGTTAAACTGATTCTATTGAATCAGTTTTGTACTAGGATAGCCATTTATTTATAGTTTTAAAATTCTTTGACTTTTCTTAATTAACAAAATATCTTTCATAGAGAAGTAATATTCGATAATTTAAAATTAAGGGAAAATATAAGAATATTTCAGTGCAAGAAAAATTTCAAATTATATAATATTTCTCTTGAATTTACCGCATACCGTTACGGACCGCTATTCTTCAACTTGATCCTGTCTCAATAAGAGGCCGTGTCCCCAGTTATGCTGGTTGGCGGAAGCAATTCCTTCTTTCTTTTTCGCTAACAAGCTCAGAAACGGATGTAGGCGGTGGAAGCACGACGGTGGATGCCGGTCGCGAAACGTGCAGCGAGTTTTCGAGATGGCCGAGGCGAGATTATAATTATGCAAATGCCTTGTTGCGGGGAAGAAGAGAGCAAGCAACAGATGTCTGGAACGGCTCCTCCTGGAAAGAACATCTCCAACACGGTACTATTCGTGCTGTTCCGAGCGCCGGTGATAGAATATAAGGTGGGGTCTGAAATGAAGCATGGCCCAGGGACGTCTTGTATTTCCAGCCATGGCTTTCAGCATCGTACCGAAGAGGTTGCTGAATTTCTTTCATTCTCTTGCCGCCGACAGGTGCCACAGATTGCGCATCGCAACCGACCGCAGACACACCTGTGTTTCTTTTTATGAAATCCGACGAAAGAGACGCCAAGAATTGTTTCTCGTAAAGTTTCCTTCTCCATCGCCGCCAAATCGAAATCCCTATTTGAAAACAACTGACATCAAACATCTTTTCCAGGCGTTTTAGTTTGATTTAAAAAAAATTGCATCAACTACAATACGATGGTTTTAATAGTCTGCAGTAGAGATTCGAAGATTTTTTTGCAGTTAATCAAAGTTTTTGGTCTTTGAGTAATCTTTTATTTTATTTTGATTACACTCTATTTTTTATTGCAGTTTCAATTATTGATTTTTGAAAATGTTCCTCTTGAGATTTATCGCGTATTTTATGAGGAAACGCTACATCGTGTCGTACGTATATAACTACATTTAATCTCTGTTGTAAGCACGGAAGTTACTGGGTACACAAGTACGGGGCCTAATTGGAAGTTACGAGCATTGCCACAAGGCTGCATGAAGCCATTCATGGCATTTCTGGTCGTCTCGCTTATATATAAATCATTCTACCCCTCATGATCCTACGTGTAATATAGAAGACAGGTCTCCCTCGATCGCGTGTACCCAGTATTACGTTCTCTTCTCCTCTCGTCGATTTTTCGTTGCCGATCTTCCTCTTCTTTCGGTAGATTCGTGCGAACGAGTTCTTTCCTTACACGGAAGCCAGAAGGAAGAAGCTCTTATTGTGCACCATGGAGTTCAACGAAGAATTCTTATTACAGGGTGACTCTCTTCGCGCCAGAAGAAATCTCATTACCTCGTGCGAGGATAGAATTGCGTTGACGAAAAGTTCGAAAAGAGGTGTTAAGGCTCGCGCGCAAAGAGGAAATCGAACGAGACCATCCGAATGGACTACTTGTGCAGAGACGAGAAAGAAAAAAGCGAAACTCAATTTTCATGGATAATAAAAAAAAATAACATTAGGCGGGAGACAGAGAATGGAGAAGAATCAAGTTTCGGCTTGGCGAAGCAATTCGTCTTTCGCGACTTGTTTGCTTCAATTTAATCTGGCTCTGAGTGGAATTATGTAGAAATATTTATTATTAATTGCTTAGATTGATTCTCTGTGATAAATTGCGCTGTAAATCTTCATTCGTTATTATAACTAATTTTATATGACGTTAATAATGATTGGATGATAGAGATGAGAAAAAAATATTGCAAACAAATTTTTACCTCGGCAGCTTGCAATAACTTTCAGTGACGCATCACAAAATAGCAAATGGTAATGATCATCACGTACAACCTACGCGGAAAATTGATATCATGTAAAATTAACGACGCTTCTTTTCAGTCATCCCATGTAAAGGAGATACTGCTGCTGTCTTGATAGTCATTTATCACCATTCTCATGGTTCGCGTCTCGTATCCTGTCATAGCCTTGTCATTTATTATTCCGTATAAGAGAGGATCGTGGAAATATATAAATCTTGTAACATTTTGGGAATTTGAGATATTGAGCAAGCAAATCGCTGCGCATCATATTTTACACTTGTCTTGAAAAAACTTGCATAATAACACAAATCTCGGTCTTAATAAATGCAATTCACAATATTAAGTACATTAAAGAAGAAGCAGAAGAAATCGTTGGGATGAATTAGATTAAAAAGGGACGCTGAACAGATCTGGCATAATTACCGTGACGAAATACGTTCGGGTCTCACCTCGCAGAACTGAAACGATCCATTAAACGATCAACGAGGCATTGATTTATGTTTCCTGTTTCCTTTTTTTAAATTATAACGGATTATAACGGATACAAAGTGAACCGTAAATCAAGCTTAATTCACATAAAAATCTGGCGAACAAATTTTACTTATGTATGCGTTTTGCAGTCGATGGTAACATTTGTAAAGCACAGAATTTATATACGAAGTGCGAGTAAAAGTAAAATGAAATTTAAATATAAGAAAAATGGGTTATCATTGGGAAATAGCCAATCTAATATACTACCAAAATGAAACATTATCAGGAAAGACACATTCAAATCAAATATTAAATATCGGGTTTAACGGAAATGAATTTCCTTCTCTGCTATTCGTTACATATGATAAGCGCAAGTCAAATCGTGGTCGTCTTAGCTGCTGCAAATGTAGCACTTTTGCCTTGATTAATCTTTCGTAGCTGATACATGAAACGTATGTCTTCGGATAGACTTGTGGTTGTAGATAATACGTTATGCGAGAGTATTATCTCTAGAGCGAAACGTGGCGGTGCACTACTTGCGTCAGGCGGATTGGGAGATGGTGGAGGAAGAGCATGATGAGATACGGAAACGCGGTGGGTCCGATAGTGAAGAGAGAGGAGAGATATGAGAGAGGGTGAGGGGGGGGGGGAACGCGAGATGAGCAAGGAGAGAGAGAACTCGGGCCGAAACTTGGATGTAATTACTCCCGTCTACCGTGTAAACTCTCGTCTTGTCATAGCTATCTACCCTGCTGGATTCAGCTGCGCTAACGGTCCTGAAATTACTCTTGCTTCCTTCTGCGGGCTAATCAGGCGCGAGTTTCCTCGATAAAGTAAGAATTTCGTTAGCAATGGAATCAAAACCCGACTAACGGTGTCACTCATAACATTCGCGGATAAGAGTGCACCGATGAATGTATCTACACGATGAGAAATTTTTCTAAGTCCACGAAATGTATTCTTCCGATTGTTTATATTCTTTGTTGTTTATATTCCGATTGTTTATGTATAAGCAAAATATTGAAGTTGTTCATGTAAAGAAGTAGCCATATCATGGCAGAGTGAAAGTACATTTTTGAATTAATCAGTTTACTCGGACTATACTCTTCCTCTCGTCGATAAGGTAAACGTGATAATGAGTTTGTCGTTCATCGTGTTCTGCAGCCCACGCGATCGCCTACAATTTTCTCAACACAACCACCGGTATTTCCGCGTTGAAAAGAAGGCATACATTCGCTATGTAGATTGAATTGCACGGACGTAGATTTCGGCTGATCGACGCTTACAATGTGATATCATCAATCAAGTCGCGCAGGTACGCAGGTGTATAAACGCGTGGCATGGTTTCGGATTGATCGATGAACCGCTGTGCATGAAGATAGAGAAAGAGATATTGAAAGAGAGAAAGGCTTGTATATTCTCGGAACATCCTCTATATTTTAACAGACATAACGATCGTCGTCTCGACGGTGCGTTAAAACGATCCGTCAACGCGCTTCGGTAAGAGAGTATTAATTACGAAGCAATGTATGTGTGTCTGTGTCTGTGTGTGTGTATGTGGAATTGTGACCGTAAATAATTCGCAATACGCTGGAATACCATTATGGTGGCTGTCATTCAGAAGAGATACGATACTGAGAATATAATCCGATTAGATTAGTGGAAGAATTGTAATCTACATTAACGGCATGCTTTTTTAATTGACCACGATTCATATCTAATGAATGTATTATAACTTATGATCGATTAAAGAGATCATGAAAAAGACGAATACGAATGGAAAAGATTTTAAAAAATTATATATTTTAAAATAGATTATACATATGATTTTATAATCAAGCATGAAAACTGAAAAATCTTACATGCCAGTATCTTAACAATATTCTTAATAACTTCTTTCTCTCCTTCAAATTACACATACTTTTTTGCTATACGTAATAACTGCTAGTATATTATCTTTTTAAAAGCGGTCGCTTCTGGAAAATAATTACAGTCTTAAAACAAATTGAGAAGTTTTAAAAGAGTAGAAAATTAATCGGGTCGGGGAAAATACCGAGTAAATCAAAGGATATTGGCCAATATTGAAAAATTGCCAAAACCGCAGGGAAGTGGATAACATGAATAAGCATGGTAATCGAAGAAAAGGGCGTAGGTATAATGGCCCTTGAGTACCATGGGGCGGAACTAATGCCTTCTACGTCGATGAACTCGAGGTACGATATCTGGTTAACATTTCATGAAGAATTTGACTACTTGGAAGTATATAAAATTATATTGTATTTTATATATACATAAAATATATATATATATGTATATATATATATACATATACACACATGGTTTGATAATAAAATTACCGAACTGCAATAATAAGAAAACACAAACATTCAGATAAAATTGTTACATTTTATCTTTTAAAGTAATCCCCTATGAGACATCAATACATTTCACATGTCTTTGCTACAAAACTTCAAAACTTTTTCTAATTTCATTTGCTGAAAATGTTATTCAGAGCACTCGTCACATTCCTTTGAATATCCTCAATGTCGTTGAAAAATAAATGATGTTTATCTTTCATGATGTTTTTGGGTTTTGAAAATAGCGTAAAACCCGAAAAAGAGAGAGCTAGTTCCAGAGAATAACGTAAGTGGCTAATTTTAACAATCCGTTTCTTGGCTAAAAACGATGATTTTCTTGTGTGTAAGGATGCTGTCATGTAACTTTCTTGGCTAAGAAAGAGATTGAGATTAGCCACTCACCTTATTCGCCAGAAGTAGCTTTTTCAGTAGGGTTTCATGCTGTTCCCAAAGCTCAAAAACATCATGAAAGGTAAACATTTTCAAGATGTCGAGGTTATTCAAAGAAGTGTGACGAGTGTTTTAAACAACATCGCAACTGTGGACTTTTTAAAAAAAAGTTTTGAAACTTTGTATGAAAGATGTGTGAAGTGTTTTGATATGATGGACTACTTTGAAAAATAAAAGTATTTTATTGTGCGCGCGTATGTGTGTATGTGTGTGTGATGTCTGTGTTTTTTTATTGCTACACTGAAAAAAAAAATTGGTTACTGTAACAATTTAGATAGTAAAACGTGGTCAACCAAAAATTAGTTGCTGCAGCTGATTAAAAATACTATGCCATATTTTACTAAATTATTGCAGCAATCAATTTTTTTCTTTCAGTCCGAAAAATTCATTGTCAAACCATATATACATATTATAAATAAATATACATTCTTGTATTAATTACTGTACAAACTATTTATATTTAATGATTTTTAACTGACTAATTAATTTCACACATTTATTAAACTTAGATTCTATTAGACGTATACACTTCATTTAATTTTAATAATAAATTATTTTTTACTTCCTTTTTCATTTTACTAATAATATGTAAATTTTAAACCAATGATAATTAATTAAACCAATCTTAGAATTATACAAATTCGCGTATTCCCTTGATGCGTTCCCCAAAATCACGTTTGAAAGGACTCCTTCCTTGGCAAAGTTTCGTCGGTTCGCGATGATGTCATTTATTTCCCCGGAGTGCGTATTCCGCCCTTAACGAGATTATTGTCACCGCGATGTGAACGTGCCGAGCGATGTGTATCGATATACCCAATCATCAGTCCGAAGTACGAATGCGTGTACGCGGTTGTCTGGTACTCACTCCTTCCACGTATTTCGACAGGCCTAACGAGACATTCTTGTGCTCTCTGTAGGTACGGTAATGATGCGCAGCAACGCACAATAACGACACACTCTGTGTATGGAACTAAAATACCGTTGGCCAGTGTCGTTTTCTTATCAATATATCGAGATATCTCAGAAGATACGAAGATACTTTACAACTCAGATAATAAACAGCTAGAAAGATTTATTATATGTATTTCCGAAATACGTTATTTTCTACAATAAGTGTTAAAAACTGGAAACAATAGTTAAAATAGAAGAAAGTGGAAAATGCCCTGCGGACACGAAGTAAACGCAGATGATATTATTGCAGTAATTAGAGTAATGTTATTCTAATTTCTCGTGTATCTATACAGTGATAATCCAATATATATATTTAGTATCATATTATAACACATGACATGGAACGTACATCCTGCCTAAGATATGTTTTTGACGATTTCAACGTAGAGGAGAGAGAGAGAGAGAGAGAGAATGGGGTAATTACGAATATTTAAGGAAAAGTTAAAT